>NW_009798398.1:59287-76498 GCF_000520075.1 Aphanomyces astaci
GCAAGGCGCGATCCTGAGCGGCATCCGCAACGACGCGACCAACTCGTTGTTGTTGGTGGACGTGACGCCCTTGTCTCTGGGCATTGAAACCGTGGGCAAGGTCATGTCGGTGCTGATCAAGCGCAACACGGCGATCCCGGTCAAGAAGACGCGCGTGTACACGACCGAAGCCGACTACCAAACCCAAGTGAACGTGGTCATCTACGAAGGCGAGCGCGCGTGCGTGGACCACAACAACAAGCTGGGCGAGTTCACGATCTCGGGCATTGAACGCGCCAAGCGCGGCGAGCCCCAAGTGGAAGTGACGTTCGAGATCGACGCCAACGGCATCTTGAACGTGAGCGCCAAGGACAAGAAGACCCACGCCAAGGCCGAGACCACGATCAGCAGCAACGGCGGCCGCTTGAGCCAGGAAGACATTGACCGCATGGTGGCGGACGCGGAAAAGTACAAGAAGGACGACGCCGAAGTGCTGCGCAAGATTGAAGCGCGCAACAACTTGGAAGGGTTCATCTACCGCGCCTTGGAAATCGCCCGCGAAAAGGGCGACAGCCAGGCCGAAAACACCATCCGCGAAGCCCGCGAATGGTTGGAAGACCACGAAGAAGCCACGCTTCGCGAGTTGGAGGACAAGAAGCGATTGTTGGAACGATTGATCAAGTACTAATAAGTCCAACCAACGAACCAAGTGGAGATGATCTAATAACGTCTGATATTCTATTCCCATTCTTGTACACACACTCGTGTTTGTGTTACTTCACAGTAAAAGTGTCTGGAAGAAATATATACTCTGGAGTATCGGTGATGTGCACTCTATTGGTGATATCGGATTGGCTGAATACGGGGCATTTTGGACCTTTATAGCCAGCCAATCAGTACACCTATCCATTCTGCTACACGTAGTATTATTAATATATTTACTGTTATTAATATTAATAACAGTAAATATATTAATAATACTACGTGTTAATAGTATCTCTTGTGAACAAATCCCTCCGTTGTCAAAGGGTCCATTCGAGGTGTCAGATTGGCTGAAAACATGCACTTTTAGTCTTTGTAGCCAACCACATGTCTCAATTTGGTGCTTCTCGCGTCAAATCAACACGCGCGGACCAAATCTTCGAGCGTCGGCCTTCTCGCACGTGGTGGATACATACCGATAGGTGAGAGCCATTGACGTCTCGCACGACGTTGTCAACATGGCACAAAGTACTGGATCGGTGTGGGATATCTTGGATGGATCCAAGGACATCGTCGGTCGTCCTGCAACGGCCAGCCCAAACGCATCGCACGACCAGCGACGGGCCGAATCTACCAATTCAGCAACTCCAGAACACACAGCGGCACAGCTGTGGCAACATAGCCAAGACCTGACCATGCTTCGACGGACACCGCCTTCGTACTTTGTCGTGCAGAGGGGAAACCAAGTAACGTTGCCGTTGCTTCGGTGGACGTTTCGCGGGTTTTCCATGGCGTTGTGGATGCGTTTGCCGCTGTCCCAAGAAGGCAAGAAGATTCGACTGTTCAAATTCTACAGCACGAGCAAAAGTCAGGGCATCGAATGCTGGATCACCCCCCACACCGACGACAGAATGGCGTTGACCGTGTCGTCCATCACCGACGACAAGGGGTGGCGCCACGTGAGCTCCCAGTTCCAATGGACGCCGGACACGTGGCACTTCGTCGTGGTGTGCCACCGCCAGCACTACCTCAAGAAGAGCCACGTCGTGAGCTATGTTGACGGCATGCGCGTGATAAACGAAGACCTGTCCTTTCCGACACCCCTGGGTCCCATGGTGCAATGCCTCATCGGTGGCGCCGACGTCAACACGACCATGGGCACGAGTCACATGTCCGGCATGACCATGTACGAAGACGAGCTCCATATCGACGCTATCGCGGCGTTGTATCGACATGGCCCCACGGAAACCTGCTTGCGACGCATCCCCACGGGCGTGAGTCCGTTTCTGCACTCCGTCGTCGCGTCCGACGCGCTGTGCCCTCTCACTAGCGTGGATAAACGATCTCTTGGCCAACTCAGCTCGAATGCAAAGGTCGTGTTCTCGTTCAACGCCCAAGATGCGTTGCTCGTTGTGCCAGACGAAAGCCCGACGAAGCAGCCGCCGCCGCCATCTCCCATTTCCCCGTCCTACCTGTGCGTGCAGTGGACGAGCGAAGGCGACGTCGACAGCGACGCCGGCTGGACGCGGTTCAAGATGGACGCGGCGTTTCTCCCGCAGGAGCAGATCCACCTCGACGGCGCCGTCTCGGTCGTGGCGCAGCCCAACCGCAGCGACGCCTGGTTCCGCCACGGCGGCATCCTCGCCATCCCCGTGTTGCTCGACCAGTTGCTCACGTCCAACTCGATCACGGCGACGTTGCTTAGCGATGCGCTGCACGTGATGCAGGAGTTGCTGCGGTCGAGTGTGGCGCACCAAGAAGACATGCTGCACGGGTACGGCTTCCACGTGCTCAGCCACGTCCTGCGAATGCATGCTACGCACGACATGGCCGACCTCTTGACCCCGAGTATCGCCACCACGGTCGTGGAATTAGTGTTGAACCTGTGGCCCGAATCTCTCGACAAACCAATTGCCGAGCATGCGATGCTGCCCCCATTGTTGTTTGCTGCGGGTGTGCACGGGTTGCTGCTCGACTTTCACCTGTGGACGTTAGCTCCATACAAGACGCAGAGCCTGCTCATTCAGCAACTCGTGGCCTTTGTAACCCAGCATCCGCGGTGCTTTGAAGGCGTTGTCCAAGCCCAACACATCCTCGACATCTTGCGCACGTTTTACGCCGCTGACGTCAACGTGCTCGAATCTGACAAGACAAAGCAGCAGGAGCAACGGCAGTGGATCGACGAGTGCGTGGCCTCGCTCGTGCTGCTGCTGCATCGGTCGCTGGCCGCCGCAGACGACAAGGACGTGCTGCACGTCGCCGCCGTCCGGCTTCCGTTTCGCGTCGTCACAGATCTGCGCGCGATCGGTCGGTTTCTCCTCACGGCCACAACAGACAACGCCGTCGTCACGCGCGCCGTTTTGGCCCATTTGTGCGACACGGTCGAGAAATCCGAGCCTTCCAAAACCATGGCGTGTGTGGCCGCCAACGTCGTCGAGGCGGCCGTGCATTTGATGGGTCCAAAGCACGGCTGGGGCGTGCGCACCTCTGCCATGCGTCTGTTTGTGCTTCTGTTTGAATGGCTCGAGACGGACAGCGGGCGGTCGCTCGTCCAGTCGGTTGAACGGACGTACCAAGCCGAATCGGTGGCCGACCCCAAGCTCTGGAACGACCTGGCCCACGATAATGTGTTCAACATGGGGCTACAGCACTCGATGGTGCTCAACGACTTGACCAGCAACCGCCACAGCATGGACATCCTGCCTCTGTCGGACCAGTCGACCCTTCCGCCCCCACCCCCCCCCCCCCCTTTGTCTTCTTCTTCGTCTCCACCTCCTCCGCCAACCCGCAAAGAGTCGAAAGATGCAAGCAAGCAACAACCGCCTTCGTGGTGGAAGCAACTGGTGGCGTCGTCGAATCGACTGGTGCTCACGTACGCAGACCGCCTGACCGTGCTTCGGTCCATTGCGCTGCGCCAGATGAGCCTCCACCAAGCAAAGTCTTGCCACGACGCTGAATCATTGCACTTTGCGGTCGGCGCGAGCATGCAGTGGCTGCTTGCGCTGCCGCTGCGAGGCCTGCTTCCGTTCGTGTCGAGCTTGTTCTTGCGTTGTTCGACGACGATCGAGTCCCAATGCGACCGCGAGAAGATGCTCATGGAAATCAGCGTCGGCGTCAAGACCGACGCTCAAGTGCAGTTAGACTTGTTGGCTCAGCCGTCGTGGGTCGTGTGGCTCGGCGACCTCTTGGCGTCATGTGAAAGCGACGACCCCACAGGCCAAGACCTCGTACTCGACACGATCGTCACGCTCCTGTGCCGGGCGCTGTACAACTCCAACGGGTGTTTGTGCGTTGACCAGCTGTTTGCGAGGTTTCCGAGTCTGCCGTGGCGCCGCCGGGTGCTGGCGCTGGTGTTCCTGCGAACAGCCCGCAACAAATCCATGCTCAGCCGCGCCGTGAGTGAAAATCTGTACCGGTTGTTGATGCTCGCGACGTTTTTACTGGCTCAAGAAGCCCCCGACCACGTCGAGTACCTCTTGACGGCGTGTGTAGACGTGACGGAAATGCTCTTGGAAAGCACCCACAGCAAACACCGCGCAGGCATCATCCCCGGGCTGCGACTGTGTCGCATGTACCTGTCGCAGCTTCCGACGTCACCACTTCCCCGGCGGATGCTCCAGCTGCTCGCCAGTGGGTTGCAGCAAGAAGTGAGCCAGCGCCTGCCCATCGACGAGAGCATCCAAACCCACGACATGCTGCTTCGGGTGCTTACTAGTCTGGCGGTGGCACATCCGTCCGTCGACTGCAGCGAGCTGGTGCTGCGGATCGCCACGTGTGGCCTCTTTGACAAGCAAGAGGAGCTGTCCGTCGATCGATTGAGCTCCATGGACGCCGCGTCGGCCGTCCAGCACGTGTTTGAGATTCTCGTGGTCGGTGCACGCGAGAGTTTGCACGAGGACGAGGTGGTCGATTGGTCGCTGTGGGTGCCCAAGTGGTTTCCCCAGTCAAGTGTGTCGAGTTCCCCCATTGCGTCCGTGGTCGCCGCTGCCTCCCAAGTAGAAGAGAAGCGGATGGGCGAAACAATCAAGGATATTGCCAAGAAAGAACTCGACCGCATGACCTCCCTCGATGCAGGCGTGCACCGGCGGCAGCAGTGGACGGCCCGAAGCTGGGACCAGTGCCGATACAAAGTGCTATCGGAGCAAATCCGTTGGGAGGATGTGTCGTTGGATGGTTGCTGCAGTATCTACCCCCCCACCTCGTCCCCTCCAACGCATGAGTACCAGTTGACGCGGCATGAGACGCCGTTCCCGTCGCGGCGACGGCATCGCATGGACGTGTACTTCAAGCCCACGCTATTGTGTGCACCAACGACTCCTCCCCCCCTGGTCATGTCGACGGACGAACTGGAAAAAGTGGGCCGGGCGATCGCCACACAAGGCGGGGCCGTTCTCAACAACGAGACCATCCCAGACGACAATACATCCGACTTTGACGCCATGCCACCGCCGTCGCCGCGACGGACAGACGCCGACGAAGCTGATGACAAGGACGACGAGGATGAGGTCATGTCGATGCCGTCGCACGGGTTTGCGTTCCTCCATCCGTCGAGCGGACGGGGCCTAGATCCCAACGATCGCGTGTACTTGCAACCCCTGGTTCGAAAGGTGGTGCCGGAAGGACTCGTCCTGGGCTCATTGAGCATTTGCGACCACGCGGCCGTGTTCCAGCCCACCCAGTCGAGCGAGTCGGACGACGTCGAAGTGGCGTCTGGTCTGCAGGGGACGCACCGGTGGGCGTGGAAGGACGTGGTCGCCGTGTACTTGCGGCGCTTTCGGCTGCGCGAGTCGGCGGTCGAACTGTTTGTCCAAGACGGAACGGCCCACTTTCTCGATTTCCACGTGCCTGACTTGTCGTCCGTGGCCGTTCGAGACGAAAGCGTGCGCCTCATTCTCGCCATGTGCCCCCGCGCAACCATCAAGCAGTGGCCGATGATGTCTCCCAGCCGCCTCATCGGCAACTTGACCAAGGAGTGGCAGGCCCGCCTCGTGTCCAACTACGATTACTTGATGGTACGAAAGTAAAACAACATTTTTTTTCTAGTTATTTTGGACCTTCATTTGTAGGCGTTGAATACGCTGTCGGGCAGGTCGTTCAATGACTTGACGCAATACCCAGTGTTCCCGTGGGTGTTGTCCAACTACTCGAGCGAACATTTGGATTTATCTGACCCGGCCAACTACCGCCCTTTGAACCAACCCATGGGAGCGCTCAACCCCGACCGACTGGCCGAGTTTTGGGAGCGATACCATAGCTTTGACGATCCGGTATCGTCCAAAATATATATATATATATACCTATCGACAATATTTGAAACAGAATGTGTCGTTGATGCTATGCTATATATATGTGTGATGTGGGTTTTTGTAGGTGATTCCCAAGTTTCTGTACGGGTCGCACTATTCGACGGCCGCGGGCAGTGTCTTGTACTACCTCATGCGACTCCAGCCGTACGCGTCGCTGCATAAACTGACGCAGGGCGGATCGTTCGACCTGCCCGACCGCGTGTTCAATTCCGTACGAGACGTCTGGAACATGTGCAATTCCAGCATGTCCGAGGTCAAAGAGCTGACGCCCGAGTGGTTTTCGACGCCTGCTTTTCTGCGCAACGTCCATCAGTACGACTTTGGCACGCGGCAAGACGGCATCAAAGTGGGGGACGTGGAGCTGCCTCCGTGGGCCCAGAACGACCCCGACCAGTTCATCCGTCTTCACCGCGCCGCCCTCGAGAGCGATCACGTGTCGGCGCACCTGCACGAGTGGATCGACCTGATCTTCGGCTTCCAGCAGCGGGGCCCCGACGCGCTAGCTGCGAACAACGTGTTTTACTACCTGACGTATTCCGGTCTCGTGGATCTGGACTCGATCGACGACCTGCACCTTCGCAACGCCATGGAGCAGCAGATTGCGCACTTTGGCCAGTGTCCGCAACAACTGTTTCGAACGCCACACCCGGCGCGCGGGCCGTCGTCGACGCGACCTCTGCAAGAGTACCCTCCGACCATCACCAAGGCCCTGACGAGTAGCCTCGGCATGTGTGCGGTCAAAGTGCTGGGCGACCGCGTTGTGGGGGTGAATTCGCTGGGGGTGATTGAGCTGCACCACTGGAAGCTCCAGAAAAGCAAAGACGGAGGAGACAAGTGGGCCTTCAAAACCGAACGGGACGCGAGTCCGTTCGACGTGGTCCCGCGCGTGCCCGTGTACGCGACGACCGCCGTCCCCACCGTCGCCATTTCGTCACAGGGTCGCGTGATCGTCAGCGGCGGGGCGCCCACCGGCACCGTCCACATCCGCCTCGTCGACGTCGAGAATGGCCACGTGATGGCGCGGGCCAGCGTCGACGGACACGCCGGCGTCGTCACCTGTTTGGCCATGGACGTCCTTGGCGACGACGAGTGTTTTGTCTCTGGGTCCACGTACGTAGTACCTACCTACTAGTATACACGCAATCACCGTGGAGACTCATGATAATGATATCTGCCTAATGTAGAGATTGCTCAGTGCTGCTGTGGCAGCTGTCTCACATGAACAGCCCGTTTCGACCCCCGCGGGTGTCGTCGTGTCCGTTGATGGCGTTCCGAGGCCACAGGACCACCGTCTCGACGTGTGCGCTCAGCGTGCCGCTGGGGCTCGTCGTGAGTGCGTCCGACTCGATGTGTTTGGTGCACAATTTGCACTCGGGGGTCGTATCCTTTGGCTTCAAGAGCCCGCCGCTTTCGTCGTTTCAAAGCGTTGCGATTGCCTCGTCGGGATACGTCGTTGCATGTGCCAAGGTACAAACAACAGTGTAACTCTGTCACATGTTTATGTCGATTGACTGTGCCTTGTGGATATATCTAGACGACCAACGACACGAGCGTGGTCCAAGTGTACAACTTGATGGGGACGTGCATTCGACAGCATGCGATGGAATTGTGCACGGCGCTTCAACTGTCTAGAGACGGATCGCTACTGACCGCTAGCCTCCCGCAGTGTCTTCGCAGCTACCGCGTCGACGAGTACGCAATGCTTTTTCCTATATTTACTCAAATATATATTATATTCTGCCTAGTTTTTCCGTCGCGGGGGAATTCGCCCACCCCAAGGAACATGCGATGGTGTCGTGCTCGGACATTGGACCCCACGAAGCCGACATGCTGGCGGTGACGGGGCACGCGGACGGCAGTCTGGTGTGGCACGTGCTGCCGGACGCCGACGGGCACCTGTCCGTGTTGGGGTCGGTGGGGCGCTTCCTCAACCTCAATTCCAAGCTCAAGGTGGTCAAGGGCACGGTGCAGCAGGCGCAGAAACTTGCGATTTCCACCATCGACAACGCCCACGCCGTGTCCAACACGGCCAAAGATATTGCCGACGAAGCCAAGTCCATGATGCAAACCATCTTTGGGCTGTTCAAATAGCAAACACAATCTCTATATATATATTAATTATACTAGTTACCAGTGTTTTATTCCTATGAACGTTAGGATATACTGGTACTAAGTATTAATACTGTGTAGCACTACGTAATTCTTGTGTATTTCAAATATCCCAAATCTTCCAAATGTAAAGTTAATAATGTTCTTGCATTAGCAGGTACTATTAGTAGTAGTACGTTCACATGTATACTACTCGTAAGAGTAAGTTACTTTTTATTCCTATTACGATACAGTACCGGTATACTCAAAACATATCAAGCGTAATAGTATGATTCCGAGTAGGATATATATTTCAAATATACGAGTATCCATCACAATTCTTCGACTTCCAATGTCCTATTATTTCCGTACTAATATCTACGTCTGGCGCGACTGGCGGCGGTGGTGGTTGGCCCGCGGCAATGCTGGCGAAAAGCCCGACACGAGGTCCAGCGTGGTTTTCGCCGGTTGGTGGTACTCGAACCCCTGGGACACGACCATGAACCCGGCCAAGTTGACGAGGACGAGCGCCGCAAACACGTAAAAGACATACTCGAGATGGCCCGTGTTGAGGTCGCTGGGGATCCAAAACGAGAAAATGCTGTTTGTGCCCCCCGCCACCAACGAGCCCAGCGTCGTGGTGAGCAAATTCAGCGCCTGGCACACGCTGCGCATGGATTCCGGCACCTCAGAGTAAAACAAATCGTACGCTACACAAAGTTGATCAGTGTCAGATAATTGTACTGCGTAGGACGTGGTCGTACAAGGAATGCTCACGAGTATTTCGGCAATCCCGACCAAGAGGTACTGGGGGCTCTGCCACCACACGCTCAACTGGGACATGGCGAGGTGCTCGCCGGGCTGGGCGCAGTTGGAGTTGAGACCCGGCAACACCCCCGCATCCTTGCGGGCGGATTCCGTCAGACCCGCCACGAGCATGCAAGCTGTGGCGACGACAAACCCGATGCCCATCTTGCGCAGCAGCGTCAGTTTGACTCCGCATGACTCGACGACGGGGTACAAGACCGAGTTGAACACTGGCACAAACACAAGGATGACGATCGCGTCAAACATGGATAGCATGGCCGACGAGATCTGCGCGTCGCCGACGCGGAGGTCCATCTGGCAGCCCTGCATGACAAAGTTCATGCTTTGCTGGGCGTACACGGCCCAAAACACAATGAGGAAGCTAAAGTACGGCGCCAACCGAACGACTTGGGCCACTTCCTTGACTTCGCCGAGCGAGTACTGCCCCGCATCCGCCGCCTGCAGCACCCACGACGTGTCCTGGCCAGACGTGACCAGCACCAGCGTGCCATACACGATCATACCCGCGCCCGCCAGAGCCACGGCCAAGTGCAGCGTCGGGTCTTGGATGAAGTAGGACGCCGTGGTCGTGACGATGGCGGGAATGAACACGAGGCCGCCCGACAAGACCACCTTGCCATGGAACGACTTGGCTCCAGCGCACAACAAGATGTCGAAGAAGCGACTCAACGCGCTGCCCTGCGGCGGCTTCTTCACGTACCGGTCGCGGCCGGCGTAAAAGATGCACACAGCCAAGAAGAACGAGATGGACGGAATCAGGAACGACGCGAAGAACCCAAACGATTCGGGAATCAACGGCGGCAAGCCTTGCACCGCCAAGTTGGTGAGGAAAATGTAGCTAAAGGTCGACCCGAAGTTGATGGACCAGTAAAACCAGTTGAAGAAATCGTCCTACGACCTTTGGTTAGAGATGGATGTGGAGAGAGACCGCTATGTACCCGCTGTTTTCGCTGCGATGGGTCCGTGACGTCGAATTGGTCCGCGCCTAGCACCACTACGTTTGGCTTGATGCCACCGACTCCCATCGCAACGCCTCCGAATAACCCCGCCATGAACAACGGCATGGACATCACAGCAGGATGCGCAGCAATCGTACACACCACCAACCCCGCCAAGTACCACAACGAGAACGACAAAATGCTACAGATAGAGTCAACAATGAGGCGCGCAGCATGTCAAGTGAAGGGGGATTGTCAAGACTGTTGTTACCTTTTGTAGCGACCCATGTGCCGATCGGCAATGTATGCACCAAAAAGGGGCATGATGTATGTGAAACAGGTAAACACGCTATTGAGCTCTGTGGCCAAGACACTGCTCATGCCCAAATGCTTCCGAAAGAAGATGGGCAATGAGCCCGTGAACCCGTAGTACGCAAAGCGTTCGCAGAACTACTTAAACAAGCTCAGCATCGTGGACGGAGTCCCATGCATGTTACCTCCGTCACGAGGATGAACGAACACACGCTGAGGATAATGGACTTGTAAGCCTTCTTGGGGGTCGCGGTGGCATCTCCGTTTACAGCGCCAACGGGCAGAAGAGCTTCCTTTTCCCTCGATCTGGAAGATGCGCTCATCCCTTAGGGAATTCGATTGTGGGTCAGGGGTAATTTTACAACCAATTTAAAAATCAGAGGGCAAAAAGATGAATTCAACAAATACAAAGGATAAGCTATTGATGTCAAATTCAAATGGAATCGCCCACACTTTTTAAATACTGTTTTTAAATCAAGCACGTTGTTGGTGACCACGTCATCCAAACATCGTTTGAAACGTGTTTCAAACAATAACAAACGGTTTCAAACGATTGGATGATATTATCCGGACGAGATTGCACTGGAATCCGGATCATGCGAAGCGAAATTGACAATAATCTCATGAAAGTCGTGCTGGATACTGATGGCGGGCTTGACGACGCGCTGGCCATTTTGACAGCGGTGAACCTACTACCTCCAGGCACAGTGGTTGGGATTACGACCGTCTTCGGCAACGTGGATCTGCACCAAGCCACCCACAACGTGAAGAAGTAGGACATGCTCCACCACGACTTGGTAGAGACACTTCAACGCGCTCGTAGGGTTCTCGAGGTCTCCAAGGACCCATCGATTCCAGTGTACTCTGGCGCCCGCGCTCCACTAGTGTCATCAGTGGAAGCAACAGAAAAGTGGGATGTATGTCCATCTCCGCCATCATCGTATCTATCGGTTTGTCACTCCCACTTAGGGCCATGGCCCGGACGGAATGGGCGGCGTCGCTGGCATCGCCGAAGACAGGGGTGTTCAACCAAACGACGCAGTTCCTGCCTTGATCAAGTACGCCCGGATGTACCCTGGCGAACTCGTGGTGATTCCCATCGGCCCAGCGACGAACATTGCACTGGCCATTGCCGCCGACCCATCGTTTGTGTCGAATGTCGCGCAGGTGAGTTGTCTCCTTCTCCCCCCATATATCCCATCGACGTCCATTAGGTGCTGTACATGGGCTGCACCATCAAAGGCGAGGGGAACGTCACCCCTCATGCCGAATTCAACACGGCCTGCGACCCAGAAGCATGCCAGGCGATGCTCACGGCGTTCGCGGGCAAGCTCACGGTGGTCGGGTGGGAGTTCACGCTGGAACATGGGCTTCCGTGGTCCATCTACCACGACTTGTGCGCCATCGACACCCCCGAAGCCCGCTTCCTCCGAGGGATCTGCGCCACGTACGAAACCCACCAGCATGAGATGCCGTTTGTCCTGTGTGACGTGTACACTGCCGTGCTGCTCGTCGACCCCGCCTATGTTCTGCATTCCAAGGTTCGTTTCACGATCCTTCCGACCTTTGTTCACGGAACTGACTTGTGTTTTAGCTGGCCACGTGCAGTGTCAACTTGTCGGACGGCCCCCTCCGAGGCGCGTGCACGTGGACAGACGCGACGGACGCGGCCGCCGCCATCAAAGTGATTTGGAAGGTCGACAACGATCGCTTCGTGAGTGTGTTGCGGCGACTGGTGCAAGGGGATGTCCATCTCTATCTCGATAAACCTTAGAGTGTGATCATCTGGACCTATAGTGCTCAATACAGTGTAATATTGGGGCTCCTCCACAACCATAAACTGATAGACTTTTCGATACCAGAAAGTACGTTTTATAATGTCAATTCGTATTATAATGTTATAATGTCCGTCGGTGTGTGAAATCAGCACTTGCACAGCATCGCAGAGCCTTGCACTGGTCTCGACATTGAAGTGCATATGATGGTAACGTTACTCCATATCTCATCACGTGTCGACATTGTACTACCTTTTTGATAGTAATAACGGCAATGTAGTTGCAGTTGACGTACACATCGGTCCGTCTCGTACGTTCAGAATCAACTCAGTATGCATGTATACCGCAAGTAGATGGGCTTCGAAGGTCCATGGAGGTAGTAGTACATAACACACACGGCGGAACTGTGACAGAGTGTCCTTCTAGATGTCCATCCACAATCTCATGAAAGGGATGCAGCAGCTCCTCAAAGGCTGTCCTCGGATGCGAGTGGAGCTTACAAATTACTGCTAATACATTTATACTTACACCATAACCCACCACAATGAACAGCTCCATGATGACTCTTCTTGTTTAGCCATTCTCAGACGAGATGTCGACGGATCTATCAATTTCCCACTCCCATCGAGTACTGTAGTGTCCAATTCACATCGCCATGCGCCCTGCGGTTCTCTTCGCCCTGTTGGCGTTGCTGTCCATCCTGACAGCCACCACTGCGACCCCCCCAAGCGTGTTGTTGAGACGTCGACTACGCGCCCAAGAAGTGGACGAAATGACTTTGACGACGCTGCTTCCCGTGGTGACTGCTTCGGTGGCTGGACCTCCGGACAACGTGACACCGTTTCCGCTGCCAGTGGCCATCATTCTGGGCCTCCTCGCGGTTCTTGGGGTCGTCGGCGCGGCCGTGTACGTGGTCCGAACTGCTCGCAGCGACGCCATGCGAAAGTCCGACACTGAATGCACCACCGTCCTCCACATGGACGGCTTCCTTGGCATGTAGCAGTATGTCGCCGTCTTCACGTTTATACAATTATGTGACATCGTTGTTGTTGCTATACATCCCCTATATATCATCCACTGCAGAGTTGGAACTGTACGAGCACTTGGGGGGTTCGACCAGGTTAGCGGGGTGATATTACTATCAAACAGTGACTAAATATACTCACGAACTATCCTCTGCCCATCACCACCACGATGTATTATACTGTCAAGTGCCGAGCAAGAAGGGAATAGCGTATAAGTGCATATTCAAAGAAAAGTGAAGTTTGATTCAACGGAAGAAGGAAGCCAGCTGCTCCTACGCCAGCGCGAGCTTGACGTTGTTCTTCACGGCGACGCTCACGTCCGGGTGCACCGCGCGCACGGTGAGGCGGAACGAGTTGCCCTGGCTCTCGAGCTTGAGCAAAATGCCCACCGAAATCTTCTCGCCGGACGGAGACGCCGTGCCCGTGCGGAACGTCGCGGCCAACGACACGCCGCCCGATACCTCTCCCTACGAATCAACCCGAATTCAATCACAATATATATATATATATATATATATATATATAAAACAACATTACAAAATATTAATTAATCTCCAAATCGTACCTCCACAAGGCCAAACTTCATCACGTCCACCAACAGCTTGGCACTCGCTTGCACATCCAGCTTGGCCGTAAACACGTCTTGCTGTTCTCGCCCCTAACATCGACCATCAGCACCATAATATAAATATATATATATATATATATATATATATATATATATAGTATATATATATCTACTACTGGTTAGGTCAAGAATATATAACATGTATCGAACGAAGACACAAACAATCACATCCCTCTAAACGACCGCATGAATACATTCATACCTGGCCTTCGAGCGCGCCCCACCGCTTGTGGAAGTCTTCGACACTGAGCTTGACTGGTTCCAAGAAGCTCGTGGCCACGCACGGCAGCTTGAGGTCGATGGACGTGGAGAGTCCAGCTACGGTGTACGCTACGACGACTTCGACCGGCTGCACGAACGGCTGCATGCACTCGACCATGATCTGCTGCTTGAGTTGCTGCTTGGGCTGCAGTTCCGTAGCCACTTGCTCCACTTGCGTGCGCAGACTCGGCACTTGCTTGACCATCAAGCTCAAGTTGGTCACCGCCACCGAGCCCTTGTTGCCGTAAAACAGCCCCATGCGACCCTGCGACCCGCGGAACTCCTGTTTGACGCCAATTTGAATCACGTCGTTCTCAAACAGCACGCCCTGATTGGACCCCACGACCTTGTTGAACCACGCAGCGATCTTGGCCGGGTCCACCGAGTCGTTGCCAACACTCGACGACCCAGTTGGTCCCCCAAACACATCCACCAAGCCCCCGCCGTTGCCGCCGTTGAGTTGCTGCTTCTGGTTGGTCGGGCTCGACAGACCCAGCAAATCACCGGCGCTCTCGTCGTCGTCGTGTCCTCCGCCCGACGACGACACTTCCTGTCCTTCATCTCCACCCTACATATATGCACTCGATTCATTCATCGCTGCATATTCGTTTCCACCAAACAAGCAAACGCACCTCGGCCGCATGTTGCTGCGCGCGAAGTCTCACGACAAGGTTGGACTCTCTCGTGTCGGGGAACACGGGCATGGGCTCCAGCACGGTCTTCATCACGTCGTCGCCCGAGTGGTGCAGCGTAAAGTACTCGCACGCGCGCTGCTGGGCCTCCAAGTCGACGTGGGACGTGCCTCTCTTGAACACATCCAGCACCCGCGGACGGATGTCTTCAAACAGGTTGTCCATTTTGATGAACGCCGTCAGGATCACGCACTTGGTCGCGATGGAAGACCCCGCCGTGTAGTGCTGCAGCAGCACTTCAAACTGGCGACTGCTCGACATGTCAGGCTCGTCCACGTTCAAAAACCCAAACTCCCCCACCACGTACGCGCCAAACTAGTCCGTCGTCACCAATGTCGTCACCCCAATGCATGCGTTTATATATTGTCACCAAGAATGTCGTCACCACTGTCTTACCTTGGCGGTGGTTTCGTCCACGTGCTTTGGCTCGAGCGCGCGAAACATGACGGCGGCCGTGTACTGCTGCAGGTGTTCGTTGTTTGTCACGATCTGCACCACGCGGTGCCACACGTCGTCGGGGACGTCGGCGCCCGCGACCGTGATCAGCTGGAGCACTGTGTCCACGTACCACCGCAGGTCCTTGGCGTACCGCTCGGCCAAAATCGCGGCTTTGAGCACGATTTCCTCACGAATGGTCGCGTCCGCCACGGCCAAGTACGTGACGAGCTCCCCCACGATCTCGACTGCGTTTGAAGGGTCGCACATAGCGAAGAGCAGGTCCAGGGCGCGGCGACGGACGCTGTTGTCGGCGTCTTTCAATGAGAAGATCACGGTGGCCTTGTGCTGGCGGATAGCTTCGGTCGCGCCTTCAAGCCGTACCAGGCGGTTCATCGAGTCCAGGCCGATGTACCGGATGTTGGGCTCGCTGACCGAAATGAAGCGCGCGAGCAGCTGGATGGCCTGCTCATGGAGTTTGGGGTCGGCCCGCTTGCCGTGGGAGATGACGAGGTTCACAGTCTCGAACAAGACGGCGTAGATCGCGTTGTTCTTGGCGCCTTTGCCTGGACTCGGGCGCCCGAGAATCTTGCGCAGAGTGTCGTTGAGCTTGTCGGCCAAACGCACGTCGTCTGGGATGCCGAATTGCTGCAGGATGCGCAGCAGCTTGATCTGGAGCCACGGACTTGGCGTCGCGTAGTACATGTAATCGCGTGGGCAGCCCTAGCGAGAGAGTCAAGTGTCTGCCGTGGGGCGGAACGGTATAATACCTTGTTGTGAACGAGTTGGGCCAGGCGGTCGAGGACGATCTCGACGAGCGACTTGTACCCGGTCGGATGCTGCGTGAGCGCCACCTGCAGTAACCCCGCCGCGCTCGTGACGACGCCAAGATGGCGATCTTCCAACAACCTACGAGGATTCATATGACATGAGCAGGATGGTCATCATCATGACGACGACGACGATCCATAGAACGAGGCGTACGTTTGGAGGCGCGGCTCGAGCTCTTCCGGCAACACGACGTCGGGGATGGCCGGGATGATGCGACGCAAACATAACGCCGCCTTCTTGCGGACGTGGCAGATGCTGCTGGAGCTCATGAGGAGCTTGACCACGTGCGGCGCGAGGGTTTCGCACAGCTCCATGCCTGTAGACTAGAAGGTGAGATACGATGATGGATGGGGGGATGGACAGTACCGCCGAGGTTGGCGACGCAGCAAAGCGCGAGGCATTGAAAGGACGCGTCAGGGGAGCACAGGTCGTTGAGAATCGAGTTGATGACAAGGGTCATGAGCTCGTCGGAACTCTTGAGAAGGATGGACACGCCAAGATACCCAAGGCATTTTTCAGAGTACTTAGTACCCGACACGAGGTTGATGACCTAGGATACACGTGAGGAGGCAACTCCATGTCAGGGGGTTGTTGTGACGCTCCCACTGCACACTACATGATACATGCACATACCTGCATGTGCCCAAAGTCAATGTCATAGCCGAGCATGTAGATGTAGATCAGCTTCCACGCGTACTTTTTCTTGTCGTACGAGTTGAGTTGGCCCGTCTGCGTGAACTTCTGGCGCAGTTTGTTGAGCTCCTTGTCGATGCGCTTCTGCTCGTCGTCGGCATTCGTGCAAGACCGGATCTCGCTGATGAAGTTGCTCAAGCCTCGGGCACTGAACAGGGCCATGCTGCCACCACTTTGGTTGAGGGAATGACGAAGAAACCCAGAGAGAGTTTCGACTCTTGTGCGATCTTTGAAACACGCACGATCTTTTCTTCTCGGCGGGTCATACCGAACCTCGATCTTGAGATTTGTATGCAATCACTTCATGAGGTCGTTAAACCCAGGGTGAGTCGCTGGCGGTTTCACTTTTCACGACATGGTCGGATTTCAGGAAAAATACGCAAAAATACACCAATTTCCATCGTTTTTTGGAATCATTACCAAATGTTCATGAATAAAGTGCCCCTTTATCCAGCATTCCGGATAACATTCCCCAAATCGAAACGGTAACGTGATCTCTGTCAGCGCCAATGGCGGCGACAAGGACATGATCCAAGCCGCCAAAGTGCTCAGTGTTAACCAAGACATGACGGACGCGACTGCTTAATAAAACCAAGTATGGCATTCAAGTTGGGTTAGGTTGGCATTGACGTCACTTCATACTGCAAGGATCGATTGCTCTTGTACATGGATGCATGCTCCTATGTGGTCAATGCCTTGGCGTTTGTTTATATGGTGC
>NW_009798399.1:0-3154 GCF_000520075.1 Aphanomyces astaci
CGTAACTTCTGTTGGTCTTGACCAGTACTATCGTTATTACGGCTTCTTTTTCTAAAAAATATCAATACAACGTTGGAATAGCTGTCGAAAGACAAGGCATTTTTTTGTAGTCTTTAGTTGAAATGCACCATATCAAGATATATCTGATTTATAGGAGAATTATCCATACTGGTATACAAAGGTATATACAAATTCAGTGGCCCATTCGGTGATAGCGTAAACAATCAATGATTTGCCGAACGTCTTGCCCAATAGGATGACAAAATTGATATGATTGGATAAAATTATTTACCGAAGCAAAGAAATGCTTGGCTAGTTGATATTATTCGGGGATTTTTTTTGTAGAATTTCAACCTTATTCAGAGGTACTTTCAACGTATGATACTTATTTGCTTTTATAAATAGATATTTGTGTCGTTGCTCGAAGCATTTCCAATACTTTAATAAAATCTATATTTCGGCATATCAATGATCACTGTTTGGAGTGGCCATCTTTACAATTTTCTTACTTCAATTCCAAACTTTTTAATTCCCCTCTATCTAAATCTAACTAAAGTGCTTGGACTCAAGAAAATTACGTATCATTCAACATACGTCATAATAATCTTTAAGATATTTCCAGTTGAATATAAAGTTTCATAATATTCGAAAAGTTCTGTACATTGTGTATGTTAATCAGTAACATTAAAAATACCTCTTAAGAATCCTTTAAAATATGTGCAGTTGAATGCTACCAAGTATGCGTACAGTGCATCGAATATGTTATTCAAGTGAAGAAACGTCCGAAATACGCAATAATATATGCAGTAAGGGGAAGTTCCAAGTAGTTTTCAGAAATAGCATGAGGCAATCAAAATCGATATACCTCTTTTTTTTTCACGATTTAGGAATAGACGTCAAGGACGTCTTGTTCTACTTTTGGTATAGTGAGTTGCGTGAAAACTTGCAGAAAAAGAGGTAAAAAAGTAGTAAACTGTACTTGGAACCACTTTTTCATTTGATAAAAAGACCTACTTGGAACAGGCCCTAACGTTACATAGTATACGTTCAGTACTGCTTTTTGTACTACCTTCATTTCCAATCGGAGGTAGTATACTTTAATCAATTGAAGTAATATTCAAAACAGGACTACTCTTCCATACAAAGTCAATAGAGGGATTTGACGATACTACAAAAGTAGTGCGCACTACGAATCACGGAGTAATTAGATGATTCACAGGGAGACTGCGCCCAAAGCGTAAGCGGTATTCAATCTCTAACGTAACGCAGTCTAAGACAGCGAATAACCAAAACCCCACAAAGGTGCGTTTGGCATGCTCAAAACAGCAAGTAGTAGTTCGTACAATAATCTCATTCATATGCTGCACGTTACCAAACCTCATTCCTTCAACGTTTATACTAAGTCACTACAGTACTGTTCTAGTAATATTTATGTGTACAGCCTACAGTACCTACTGTACTACTGTACATCGTAACTCGACATAAGCTAGTTTTCCCGTCAAGAGCCAAGTCGACTTCGTTGTCGGCGATGTCATTGTCCTCATCGACGACATCTTGAACCATGTCGCTGATGAAGTACGGCACGCGCAAGTTCTACTTGACCAAGTACGGCTCGATAAAGGAGCGCGCAGTGTTGAGGCGGCCGTACACGCCGGGATTGTTGAGGTCGCCGCAGCCGTTGCCCCAGCTGACCACGCCCACGAGGCGTGCGACACCGTTCTGTTCGATGGTCAGCGGTCCCCCCGAGTCGCTTTGGCACGAGTCTTCCCCCGCTAGCCCCCCAGCAGCCACCATCGTGTTGTCGACTTTGCTCGGTTTCAATGCAGCCGCGGCCTTGGCGTTGTCCCACGTCTTGACGCTGACCTCCTTGAGCACTTGCGACTGGGGACCACTGGACGAGATGGTGCCCCACCCGCGGACCCACGTGAGCACATTCGCAGGAACAGCCTCAAAAGACACCGTCACAGGCGTGATAGTTGTGACATTGCGGTCCAAGAGGAGGATGGCCACGTCGTTCGAGTGCGTCGATGCGACGTATTGAGGGTGCGGGATTTCCTTGGTGATTTTGACCGGCACGCCGTCGCTCGACCCAGTCAGAAAGTGCGACCCTACCACCGCATGCGAGAGGCCGTTGCCGGTGCAATGTGCCGCCGTGAGAATGACGTTGGAGGCGATCAGACTGCCTCCGCAGAGGGACCTGGTTGTGGCTGACCTCTTGAGGCCTGCCACGTAGCGGTGCTGGCCAGTGGTTGCTTCATGCCCTCCGACAATTTCGATATAATTGTCGTCTTGGGCGATGGTTGCAACGGCAATGGCGGCGACGACGAGTGCAACTTTCATGATGGAAATTGGAAAATGAATCGGACTGGTCCACGTCGTCTGGAGAGCTATCTAGTTCCATGTACTGTATGTGATGCCTGCTGCTACAATCGTTATCAGACCAATCATTATCAGACTGGGTTGGAACCCAAGCAGCCCTGTGATTCCCTGAGAGGTACAGTTCCATTGTTGCTTATGGCACATTTCCCTTGTTCTCATTATGTGATAGTCAAATGCAGTGTAAACCAAAACAACGCATTTCAAGGGTTACGAGCATTTCAGTGGTTCGCGATAGCCAACCACTGGTGATGCAACTCAACCCCAGGAATAGCCACACAAGGGGTCTGGGTTTTTTAGGTTACAGGGCTACAGCACTGCACTGGTTCTTTTGAAGAGAAATGATTCCATAAACAACAGTAGGGCCACATGTATTCCTCTGAGGGAATTCTCCACACAGTCAAGCTACCGGTACTACAGTAGTACTACGTAGTAACATACTACTCGAGTACTTCGAAGTACTACAGTACGTAGAAGTAGTGTGCAACTACTGTAATGTCATCCGTGTCATAAATATCCAACAGCTTGCGAACAATTCCCACTCTGAGTCTGGATTTTTCACTTGTATCCGACCAAAAAAAGTGGTGTAATGACATATGGCATGTGTCTTTCCAATCATGTGTTTATGAAACGGTGCCTCCTGAGGGAATTATGGCCAATGAGGAGGAAGCCTATTCGACTTCAAATCATATGGGTATTGTTTACAGTACAGTTACGGCGACGTTCAAGTTTCTCTAATTTCTACTACGTAGTATTAATAGTACGAGTATCTAGTAGT
>NW_009798399.1:7968-10904 GCF_000520075.1 Aphanomyces astaci
CGAGTCGCTTTGGCACGAGTCTTCCCCCGCTAGCCCCCCAGCAGCCACCATCGTGTTGTCGACTTTGCTCGGTTTCAATGCAGCCGCGGCCTTGGCGTTGTCCCACGTCTTGACGCTGACCTCCTTGAGCACTTGCGACTGGGGACCACTGGACGAGATGGTGCCCCACCCGCGGACCCACGTGAGCACATTCGCAGGAACAGCCTCAAAAGACACCGTCACAGGCGTGATAGTTGTGACATTGCGGTCCAAGAGGAGGATGGCCACGTCGTTCGAGTGCGTCGATGCGACGTATTGAGGGTGCGGGATTTCCTTGGTGATTTTGACCGGCACGCCGTCGCTCGACCCAGTCAGAAAGTGCGACCCTACCACCGCATGCGAGAGGCCGTTGCCGGTGCAATGTGCCGCCGTGAGAATGACGTTGGAGGCGATCAGACTGCCTCCGCAGAGGGACCTGGTTGTGGCTGACCTCTTGAGGCCTGCCACGTAGCGGTGCTGGCCAGTGGTTGCTTCATGCCCTCCGACAATTTCGATATAATTGTCGTCTTGGGCGATGGTTGCAACGGCAATGGCGGCGACGACGAGTGCAACTTTCATGATGGAAATTGGAAAATGAATCGGACTGGTCCACGTCGTCTGGAGAGCTATCTAGTTCCATGTACTGTATGTGATGCCTGCTGCTACAATCGTTATCAGACCAATCATTATCAGACTGGGTTGGAACCCAAGCAGCCCTGTGATTCCCTGAGAGGTACAGTTCCATTGTTGCTTATGGCACATTTCCCTTGTTCTCATTATGTGATAGTCAAATGCAGTGTAAACCAAAACAACGCATTTCAAGGGTTACGAGCATTTCAGTGGTTCGCGATAGCCAACCACTGGTGATGCAACTCAACCCCAGGAATAGCCACACAAGGGGTCTGGGTTTTTTAGGTTACAGGGCTACAGCACTGCACTGGTTCTTTTGAAGAGAAATGATTCCATAAACAACAGTAGGGCCACATGTATTCCTCTGAGGGAATTCTCCACACAGTCAAGCTACCGGTACTACAGTAGTACTACGTAGTAACATACTACTCGAGTACTTCGAAGTACTACAGTACGTAGAAGTAGTGTGCAACTACTGTAATGTCATCCGTGTCATAAATATCCAACAGCTTGCGAACAATTCCCACTCTGAGTCTGGATTTTTCACTTGTATCCGACCAAAAAAAGTGGTGTAATGACATATGGCATGTGTCTTTCCAATCATGTGTTTATGAAACGGTGCCTCCTGAGGGAATTATGGCCAATGAGGAGGAAGCCTATTCGACTTCAAATCATATGGGTATTGTTTACAGTACAGTTACGGCGACGTTCAAGTTTCTCTAATTTCTACTACGTAGTATTAATAGTACGAGTATCTAGTAGTATTAATAGTACGAGTAACGTTATCTAGTAAGTGGGACATGTAAATAGATGTGAAGAGGCCGGTACTGAATATGATGTGTTGTGGTACATGTAACGTTGCTAATGAAAGTATAAGTCCACTGGCGCAGTGGTTTAGATACAGTGTACCTCACTTTGAACGTAGAGGTTTCGGGTTCAATTCCCATGCACCACCTCGCTTTTTTCTTCATTTCCAATGTGCCCCTCGAACAACAACGATGTACCGGTACTACTCAATACTAACGTTAGTACAGTTCCAGTACAACGCAAATGAATCGACACTGAGTTCGTCGAGTACTGTACTACGCACTAGTAGGCGATATTGCCATTGATACTTGGAAGTATTACGCTGTAAAGTTAACATCGCTCAGCGGGCACTTAATGGCCTCACGTATGTATTAGGTGACCTACTAGTACTACGTAGTACTACCTCTGGTAGGTATTAAGTGCAGGCGGTGACAAAAATTAGTGTTCCAGTTATCCGATTGGCCTAAAACTTAGTGGTGCGTGTTCGTTTCATTGAGGTGATTCTGATCATATTTTTTGCTGAATTATATGACCACATTCGCACTTGCTACGACTCCAAGTCTGCTCGCAATACAAATTCCAAATCAAATTTGACGAACTACAAGCGCATGGCGCTGTACCAAGAGCTTCAGCAAGTAAGCACAAATGGGGCACATTGCTGTCGACGATGCCTTGTTAGTTCAAGCGGCAACTGAGGGTGGTTGGAGCATCCAGCTAATGTGCCAACCAGGTCTAGAACGTTCAGGTCCGGCGACTGAGGACCTGAATGTTCTACCTAAACCTGGTTGGCACAATAGAGTTGAAGAAGCCCAGGTCTAGAACGTTCAAGAGAGGACCTGAACGTTCTAGACCTGGGCTTGTTCAACTCTAACGTTATTCAGTCACTGTAGCAGTAAATTGAAATGTCGGTCCACAGAGGACCTGAATCGTTCAATTGTCTGCCATCATTGACTTTGGAGAAGACGTTTTGAACCTGGCGACGGGTAATGCATGCGATTGTTGGGGTTAATGGCGAAAACAGCTACAAGATCCCTCGGAGCGATGTGACTGAGGATGACGCGATTTCATTGGAATTGATGGATACGCGCCTGGAAGCAGAGGGTCGCATGAGCGCATGGGCGACGCCTGTGACCTGATGCAGGTCATGGTAGTAGTGAAAGGGGTGGGTTCTGACTCGACACTAACTAGGCTTCCTGGTGTCGATGCCAAGGACCTGAGGAAACCTGGGACTAAGCCAGCGACCATCGGTAAGTTCTTGTCCTACTTGGATCAGGTGTAAAGTGATCTGTAAGTAGACGCGCTCCCAACTGAGCCAAAAGAACAGGTCAGTCTGGACACGAGATTGTACTACGAGAATGAGTACTCTCGACTGTAGTGTAAACTTTTTAAATACAGATTCGTTTTACTTGGTTTTTGTATTGCATTGAATGTTTGCCTGCACTTATTACCTACCAGAGGTAGTACATGTTTCACTAACAGTT
>NW_009798399.1:11004-11818 GCF_000520075.1 Aphanomyces astaci
ATGATTCCATAAACAACAGTAGGGCCACATGTATTCCTCTGAGGGAATTCTCCACACAGTCAAGCTACCGGTACTACAGTAGTACTACGTAGTAACATACTTCGAAGTACTACAAACGTAGAAGTAGTGTGCAATTACTGTAATGTCATCCGTGTCATAAATATCCAACAGCTTGCGAACAATTCCCACTCTGCAACAGTACGTAATCATTTTTACCAAGTGTCCCTAACCCCGGAACCCCTGGACCCCTTGCGCTTACATACAACGCTATTCCCGGGGTTAAGCTGCATCACCACTGAGATGCACTTAACCCCTAGCTGAAATGAGTTGCTTTTGTTGTTTTAAATTTACACTTGATTTGTCATGTGCCAGAAATAACTTGGGTTTTGTAGGCCAGGACGCGCAAATGATTACGTAACAACAGTACTACTGTTGCAGCGAGGAAATTGCTGAACAGCTTGTCCTCCTTCTGCTGGCCAGAATACATAGAGTACAGTACATGTAAGACAGGATGCCGCACCCGCAGACCGGCAACGACGAATGAAGAACCCAGTTGATCAATTCACTGAAACTTTGCAAATCGAATTGCCTATTTCAGAATCCGAAACTAGGACAGATCAATTCTACCAACTCGAAATCTCAGCCTCATTCTTGAAACGTATAAACTCGTTGTGGTGCACGAAGTCAGCATGGTCAACCTTGCACATGGAGTTTGTAAGCGTGCGTGCGCAGAGGAAGGCGCAGTAGATGGTAAAATGAGAAGTGAATTGATAGCGTTATAACAATCTAACGCTATGACTAAGCTAAGCAGGAC
>NW_009798399.1:11918-13793 GCF_000520075.1 Aphanomyces astaci
GATATCGCTCCACCGGCTCACGCAACGCCGGTGTCCACCCCCAATCCTGCAGCCGCGAGTCCAGCTGCTGCAACACCCGCAAACGGCGCGTTCTGCCGTTGATGTAGTCTACGCAAACACCGAGGGCCGAATCGTCCTGCTCGTGCAGCTTCAAAGTGCGGACGTCCTCCAAACGCACTTCGCGCATTCCGAGCGGTCCATTCTCGACCGCCATTTGCCCAACGCCTTCATCCTTGATCTTGATGTTCGGCGCTGCTTGCACCCCTAGCGCCGCTTGCCCAACCGGCGGCTCTTGAACCTGTACCACCGCGGGTGTCGCTCCCGCGCCTGCTGTCCCCGCTTGGTCGTCGGCAGCCTGCGCTGCCTGTGCTTCGGCCTCGGCTATTGACTCAGCCATTGACTCTTCGGCCGCCTGCTCCATCTCCCGCTGGAGCCGCATGTCTTCCTTTCTGTGGCGCTCTTCCAAGGCCACGATCTCGTTCCGCAGGAGCTCCCGCACTGCCATAGGTCCCACCGTGCGCAGCGCCGTTTGGACCAAGTCGGCCGCTGCCTGGTGCTCCGCATGGATCCGCTGCTCCTCCTTCTTCATGAACAGATCAAGCAGCGGATCTTCACTGCCCGTCCGGAGCCGCTGGGCTCCCGCGAAGAAATACTCATCACTGTCTGAGTCGTCACCGGTCAAGTCCACGACCTCTTTGGCCTTCTTCCGTTGGTCGTCGGTCATGCCGTCAAATTCAAGAATGCCACCCACGGTGAGTGAAGTTGTCGATCGCCAGTTGGCCACGTCCAACGGCCATCAACCACGCGCCAGTTGATCTGCATCTTCCCATATTCTCGTTTGAGTGTGGGAGGTTGTCACAGTTCCGGATACAAGATCCGGATCCACGTGGCCGTACCACGGCATACAGGTTGAAGACAAACCCACGAGCGGCCAACGACGCCGCTACGTGCCAAGGAAACAGCAAAGGGTTCGCCGCCCCTTTGCTTCGGACCACCCCCGGCCCTTTACGTTTACCAGCTCAAGATGGCTGGTCCTGCTTAGCTTAGTCATAGCGTTAGATTGTTATAACGCTATCAAATCACTTCTCATTTTACCATCTACTGCGCCTTCCTCTGCGCCCGCACGTTTACAGATACTATGTAGTCCATCCATTGTTTTCATCGACGATGCCGGTATGGTATCATGTATACTTTAACTTTTGTTATGTTAACTATAATGACTGGTGTTTCTACTTTAGTTATAGTCTACATAGAATTGAACAATTTACCAGATTCTGGGCGAAGTGTATGTTCAAAAGAGGTACAGTACGTAGTAGTTCATAGTGAAGGGGGGACAGGTAGTGTGAGCAGAGGAAGACGCAGGAGATGGTAGAATCGAGAATGAATTGATAGCGTTAAGACTACTACGCTATCACTAAGCTACGCGCAACCAACCATTAATGTATCGTCGGAGGAACACCTTGGTTGCGCAAGAGGACTTTTGGTGTGCGAAGAGACACCTTGGACTGAAGAGGTGTCGACTAGTCATCCGGTTATTAACCGGATGATGGGCACGGTTACAGGTAGTATAGGGTGGTTAGCGTGGCGAATATTGGACACTAGCGTTAACGTTTAGCTAGGGGCCGCTATAATGTATCTACACTACTTGTAGTTGGCAATTGATTGAATAGTTGATGATGTCTGAATACAACATGCAGTCTCCCCCTTGCACTGTAATAAAGCCCTTTCCCAACAAATATTTTACATGCAACACTGTATTACGTGTGGCTGCTGTTGGCTTACATAGTATAATATGTAGAATATTCCACAGATCCCCCCGCATCAAGTTGAATCCTAGCCTGCCCGACACCACTGCAAGCACTGTACACTTAACAC
>NW_009798399.1:13893-14558 GCF_000520075.1 Aphanomyces astaci
ATGCATTCCGCGACAGCGGCCAACACAACATCAAGTTGCGAAGCGCATGGCACGGCCCCTTTGCCGTCAAGAAAGTTGTCAGGCCGACTACATACACCCTCGACCTGCCACCAGCTTGGCAGATCCACCCAACCTTCTATGTAGGAAAACTCAAATTATACCTTACTCCTACAACTACCAGCGATGCAACGACGGAAGGCGGTCACTTGGACTCCGCGGCGGCTCATCCCCGAAGTCCTCCTCCGACTCCTCTGCCACTTGCCCATCCTCGGCCGATGACGCCGACTCCTGCTTCCATTCCCGCTTCACCGGGGCCGCCACCGGAACCGAAGGCGTCCCCACAACCACAGACGGGGCCTGCGGAGCCCCACAGTACCCCGCATCAGGTGGTCCGGCCGCCATCCGCGCTCCCCTCGGGTCGACATACCACGGGCTGCGGCGTTCAAGCCCCGCACGACGCTTCGACTCCTGAGTCGACTCTGCCGCCGTTCGCTTCGTCGGCGCCCCACTCGGAGCCGGTCTCGACCCCATCGCAAACCCCGGCAGTGCTTGGCGCACGTTGGGCACCCGCAGGCCGCCAGTACTTGATCCAAGACGGGCCAACTACAACATGGAGATCAGACGCAGCGACAAGAGCGTCCTTACCTCAAGAGCGCGCCGCATTC
>NW_009798399.1:14658-17717 GCF_000520075.1 Aphanomyces astaci
CGAGGGCCTTCGTCAGACACTGTTGCAGTGGGTCGACGGCGTTATAACAATCTAACGCTATGACTAAGCTAAGCAGGACCAGCCATATTGAGTTGGTAAACATAAACGGCCGGGGGTGGTCCGAAGCAAATGGGCGGTGAACCCTTTGCTCTTTCCTTGGCACGTAGCGGCGTCGTTGGCCGCTCGTGGGTTTGGGTCTGACTTTATCTTCAACCTGGGTGCCGTGGTACAGCCACGTGGATCCGGATCTTAGATCCGGAACTGTGACACCCTCCCTCACTCAAACGAGAATATGGAAAGATGCGAATCAACTGGCGCGTGGTTGATGGCCGTTGGACGCTGGCAACTGGCGATGGTCAACTTTGCTCATCGTGGGTAGCATTCTTGAATTTGACGGCATGGCCGACGACCAACGGAAGAAGGCCAATGAGGTCGCCGACTTGACGGGTGACGACTCAGACAGTGATGAGTACTTCCTCGCGGGAGCCCAGCAGCTCCGGAAGGACAGTGAAGATCCGCGGCTTGAACTGTTCATGAAGAAGGAAGACCAGCGGATCCATGCGGAGTACCAGGCAGCGGCCGACTTGGTTCAAACGGCGCTGCGCACGGTGGGACCCATGGCAGTGCTGGAGATCCTGCGAAACGAGATCGTGGCCTTGGAAGAGCGCCACAGGAAGGAAGACATGCGGCTCCAGCGGGAGATGGAGCAGGCGGCCGAGGAGTCAATGGCTGAGTCAATAGCTGAGGCAGAAGCTCAGGAAGCGCAAGCTGTCGAAGTCCAAACGGGAACGGCAGGCGCGGGAGCGACACCCGCGGTGGTACAGGTGCAAGAGCCGCCGGTTGGGCAAGCGACGCCAGGGGTGCAAGCAGCGCCGAAAATCAAGATCAAGGATGAAGGTGTTGGGCAAATGGCGGTCGAGAATGGACCGCTCGGAATGCGCAATTTGCGTTTGGAGGACGTCAGCACCTTGAAGCTGCACGAACAGGACGATTTCGCCCTCGGCGTCTGCGTGGACTTTATCAACGGCAGAACGCGCCGTTTGCGGGTGTTGCAGCAGCTGGACTCGCGGCTGCAGGATTGGGGGTGGACACCGGCGTTGCGTGAGCCGGTGGAGCGATATCTCACTCTGTTTTGTCGGAGTGGGTTGTTCGAAACCCAGGTGATGTGGCTTGTGTGTGCCTTGGAGCACATGACGATTTTGGAAATTCCCTTGGCGGAATTTGTGGACTGGAAAGACAAGATGCGCGAGCGCATCTCGGACTGGAGCTACGACGCTCCGCGGGTCGTACGGTACCAAGACGAAACGATGTTTGAATACAACATTGTGTTCGTCTTGGTGTTGTTGAAACGCGAGCGAGGTGGGAAGCAGCGGCTGGGCCAATTGCCGCACAATGTGGGGCTGTTAGCGAACGGGATGACTAATTTCGCCTTGGTTCGAGCTGCAAGCGGGCGGGTGCCCGCCGAGATTGTCTCCCGGCTCGCAGTCCGCGTTCGAATGCTGCGTGCTCT
The DNA here is from genome assembly GCF_000520075.1 of Aphanomyces astaci. Classification (NCBI taxonomy): domain Eukaryota; phylum Oomycota; class Saprolegniomycetes; order Saprolegniales; family Verrucalvaceae; genus Aphanomyces; species Aphanomyces astaci. The sequence continues at coordinate 16,169 of NW_009798399.1, forward strand.
TGAGGTAAGGACGCTCTTGTCGCTGCGTCTGATCTCCATGTTGTAGTTGGCCCGTCTTGGATCAAGTACTGGCGGCCTGCGGGCGCCCAAGTGCGCCAAGCACTACCGGGGCAGAGTCGACTCAGGAGTCGAAGCGTCGTGAGGGGCTTGAGCGCCGCAGCCCGTGGTATGTCGACCCGAGGGGGGCGCGGATGGAGGCCGGACCACCGGATGCAGGGTACTATGGGGGTCCGCAGACCGCGTCGGTGGTTGCGGGAACGCCTTCGGTTCCGGTGGCGGCGCCGATGAAGCGGGAATGGAAGCAGGAGTCGGCGTCATCGGCCGTGGATGGGCAAGTGGCAGAGGAGTCCGAGGAGGACTTCGGGGATGAGCCGCCGCGGAGTCCAAGTGACCGCCTTTCGTCGTTGCATCGCTGGTAGTTGTAGGTGTAAGGTATAATTTGAGTTTTCCTACATAGAAGGTTGGGTGGATCTGCCAAGCTTGTGGCAGGTCGAGGGTGTATGTAGTAGGGCTGACAACTTTCTTGACGGCAAAGGGGCCGTGCCATGCGCTTCGCAACTTGATGTTGTGTTGACCGCTGTCGCGGAATGCATGGGTAGGGATAGCGGACTTGTGAAGGAGGACTTGGTCGGCGACTTGGAAAGTCGCCATGTTGGAACGGCCGCGCCTATCGGCTTGAGTAGCCTGTCGCTGTTGGGCGGTGGCTAGGTTATCCTTGATCTGTTGCATGCAGATTGACGCTTGGAGACGAAAGACTTTACATCTTGTATAGTCCGGATCGGGGCATTGGGGGCGTTGATTTGGATCCCTCCCCCACTCAAACGGGGACTGTCTAAGAGTTGAGGCAGCCGGGGATGCTGCAAGTGTACCGCATAATGGGGTGAGAACCCGGTGGACGCATGAACGGAGGCGTTGTATGCAAATACTGCGTGGGGTAAGAGCGTATTCCACGTGGAGGACTGACGGACGGAGTAGGAGCGAAGAATGTCCTCAAGGACACGGTTTGCGCGCTCCGTTTGGCCGTCCGACTTGGGTGGTCGGAGGTGGACATGGCGAGGTCGGTGTCGCAGAGGTCGAAGAGCGTCGACCAGAAGTGGGCAGTGAAACGGGGGTCTCGATCCGAGACGATGGATCGTGGGAGGCCGAAGCGACAAAAGACGTTGTCAAAGAAGAGGCGGGCGGCGTCGTGGCCGCTGACCGAGTCCTTGACAGGCACTGCCACCACGTACTTGGAGGCGCGATCGACACACACCATGATGCCGGTATGGTCACGTACATCGCGTGGAAGGCCAAAAATGAAGTCCATACTGATGGACGACCAAAGTTCGTCGGGTGTCGGGAGAGGTTGGAGCAGCGCTTTGGAGGCCGCGGTGATCTTGGTGCGTTGACATGCGTCGCATCGAGCGACGTAGTGAACCACGGATTTGTAGAGGCGCGGCCACCAGTATGAACACGCGACCGCGTGGAACATCTTGTCGCGGCCGAAATGGCCACCGCTGGGGGAGTCGTGGAAGGACCGGAGAATAGCGGCGCGTAATGGCGCGTCGCT
>NW_009798399.1:21485-24354 GCF_000520075.1 Aphanomyces astaci
CGATTCGAACAGCGGCTTCGAACGTGGTGGGATATTCGCGGAACAGTTGAGTCCGCGCGGGGCCTTGATTCAACCCGGCCATGTTACACAGTGACGCGCATCGCTTCAGGGAGCGATTCTTCGTCGTTGACGTTCTCTGCCAAAAAGCGAAGGTCGTGGATGTATTCTTGGAGGGAGCGCTTTTCTTGTTTGCATTAAAAAAACTTGGTGCGATAGCAAAAGTCGCTATTGGGGGACAAAAACGTAGACTTCATTTCATGCATGAAGTCGTCGAGGGAGGGAAGGCACAAAGGGTCCGTGAGGCGTTTGGAAAACGCCCAATCTTCGGCACGGCCTTTCAAGTGCGACATCGCGAAAGCGACTCGAGTGTCGTCGTCTAGGATACGCTGTGCGTTCGCAGCGGTCTCAACTTGGAGGATCCAGCGGAGGAGTTTGTCGGACTCCGCTCCACCGAATTTCGTGACCTCGAGCTTGATCGGCTTCAGCCGAGAGGGGCTTTGTTGTTCGGATGTATGGAGCGCGTACGTAAGGCGCTCGACTTCAGTCGCGCTGCGTGCGAGTGACTCTTCAAAAGTACGACCATGGGCTGCCATGGTGGATAGCTGACTTTCGAGAGCGGCGTGAAGTGCAGTCAGGGGGGTGACAGCATCCGTGACGGCTTAGTCGATAAGTCGACCGATGCCCTCCACCAGACGGGCTTGGTTCTCGGGGGAGAGGCCACCGAGAAGGGTTGCGGTGTCTTGTTCGCCGAACACCAGGTACATGCGGTCGAGGACCAGTTGATGCGCTGGCGTAATGGGGGTGGAGGAGGAAGACATAGGCCGTGGATGAACCAGGAAGTGCTACCAGGTGTAAGCGTGCGTGCGCAGAGGAAGGCGCAGTAGATGGTAAAATCAGAAGTGAATTGATAGCGTTATAACAATCTAACGCTATGACTAAGCTAAGCAGGACCAGCCATCTTGAGCTGGTAAACATAAAGGGCCGGGGGTGGTCCGAACAAAAGGGGCGGCGAACCCTTTGCTGTTTCCTTGGCACGTAGCGGCGTCGTTGGCCGCTCGTGGGTTTGGGTCTGACTTTATCTTCAACCTGTGTGCCGTGGTACAGCCACGTGGATCCGGATCTTGTATCCGGAACTGTGACAGAGTTGCTCTAAGAGCAACTCCACCAGTCGGAGTTATAGCTCAGATTTATACGGATAACCCTTAGATAGGACCACAAGGACTTACAGTATTGCTCCCGCCGGCAGGTTTTATAGGGGTCAGATTTATAGTTGACTGTGAATAGATCCAAACATAAATCCGACCCCCAAAAGTTCTATAGTAGGCCTTTTTGGCCTCTTATTTATCCATCAGATTTATGCTATCTGGATTCATAGTAATACTAGTATCAAAATTAATAATCCAAAGCAATATTTAGCATAGTTAATTGAAGTTCCATCACACAATATACATAAAATTACCATTTTATTGAACTCCAAGCACAATGTCCACGCCGCGGAGCAACGGCCACGATGGCGACGGCGGCGTCAGTGAACTGTGCTGCGCTTATACGATAACCCCTGTCGATGCTTCAATTGGACGTCTGAACGCCACCGACTTTCACAGTCCTACGTCAAGTGACTGATGTGTCCACCTTGCTAACACCGCCGCCGCCACAGCCCTCAGCATCACATCGACAACTAAGTCGCCCCGATTCTAAGGGCGGTGATGGCGGCATCAGTAGGATGAACGAATTAGTCAGCACTAGGTTGTTTTGTCGGAGCTCACATCACAGTTGGCTCATCGTACGAGAATATGCTACGAAAATGGATAAGTTCAAGGGTGTACCCACTTTTTAGACGGGTGAGATCATTCGCGGCGTCGAACTGCGGTATGCGCATCGACATGCTAGATTTCTACTGTAACGTTTGATTGAATGTGATGTAATAGTCGTCAGTCATATGGAATTCATTTGTTGCCGCATTCATAGCAGCTACATGTAGTAAGAGTGTGGCGGCTGTGTGTGTGAATCGGAATAAATCTCATGGGTGGGGAAAGTGAGATTTATCCATTGGACTCCAATAAATCTATCTGTTATCCGAACATTATCCGAATAAATGTCATTCGATAAATCCCACGGGTGGAGCTGCTCTTACCTGAGGTCGTCTCCTTGACCCAAAGATCGTTCGAGCAGTGCTCAAGCGCCAGTCGCCGCATACGAACAACAGCTCACCATAACCGCCCCACCAAGCGAGCGACGGTGATGTATTCGGCTCGCATTACTGAGATGGAATAAAGCAGACATGTAGTGCCTGCTCCTTGCTGTCCTTTGGTCATGTCGTGGTGGGCGACTTCATCCAGGTCCCGCCATGACACAGGTGGTTCTCAACCGAGGCCACCGGGTGCCGACCCTGGGCGAACCGACATGGAAATGCGTAGTATTAGACCTCTTGTTCAGTGACGAAGTTTCAAGTCAGAACGTGGTTAGTGATCATCCATCAAGGCATTGACTAAGTTGTGTATAAGTGCTCATTTATTTCATTATTTTTTATGTTATTGAATCAATTCGTTGTCGATTGCCGAACTGATCATTTGAACGATCACAACAAAACATATGATTTTGAAATCCACGAAACGGTAGCAGAACAAGAGGTCCATACTCTTACTAGTACGTATAAAAGATATCTTGTTCACTTGAGTACGGAACATTTGAACCATCAAGGGCCCACCGAAAGATGTACTTTTGGGGCTAGTATTTGCATCAGTTGATGTAGCTACAGTATAGGGACGAACGTTCTCCCTGGTGATGACACCACCGCGAAATTCCATTCTTGTTCGGTTCTAAAGAAACCTGTACCTCAAGACACAAAACGTGCATTCTGCAATGGCTA
>NW_009798399.1:24690-37323 GCF_000520075.1 Aphanomyces astaci
CAGTGGGGGAGTCATCGGCCTCCTCGACATGTTAGGAGTGAGCGTGGTAGACTTGGCTCATCTCATCCAACAAGAGGTCTAATGCGTGAACTTCGTCGCCGACTTGTTGTTGGAGACGCGACACGATAGCAAAGGAGTCCATGGGTTTCTTCAAAAAAGTGATTGTGAGTTATCACTACGCGCTACTCCGAGTAGGTATTTGGTGTAGAGTCGCAGCAGATATTCACTGTCAGTTGTGTAGGATATTGTCATATAGGTTGTAAATGTGGAATAGCGTTGTCATATTGTTTTTGTATCGGTTTATTCTTCAATGACGCAGTCTTTGATCATTTGTTCAATCTCTTCGTCATTTACAACGTTAGTTCGATTTTAGCCAATCCTATCACATTTACATATTTTAATTCTATATATATATTGATGTACAGTATTATTGGCAATCACTGATCAAGAAATTAGTAAGTGAACAAGAGGTCTATTATTAGTCGTACTAGGACGTAGAAAACAGAACACCTGTCCCAGCTAACTACCGGAATCTCACTCTTGGTTCTGCAGCGCCGTGGTAACATCAAGTCAATCAAGTCTGCGGCTTGCAGGGATTCGGCACTCCCCCATTTGGTGGTTTATGTGGGCACTGGCGTGGGAGACAACACAAAGTGTACTTTAGTTCAAGTAACCTACGGGACTACGAGAAATGCCGAAGAAATAAAAAAACACTCCCAGATGCCGAAGACTGCCGCAATGGCGCCAGGAGCCACGGGCACCGAGACGGAGGAAGAAGTATCAGTGACGGAGCCACCGTTGGTCCCGGTTGTCGGAGGGACCACGGATGTGCTGACGGCTGTAAAAGAGACCAACAATGAGAAGACCGGAAGGCGATGATAGAGCTGGCCAAGGCGAGCAAGGCCACGAGTAGCGCCCGAGTGGCGTCCATGAACTGGGATGAATCGCGGCTACGATATGGCGGCCAAACTATGGGACCGAACTGGGAACAATTACCACGACCCTCGATCGAATGCAGCTACATCAACGAAGACTACCCCCACCCGAGAAGTCCGAGGCCGAAATGCGAGCGGACGAAAAGATGGAAGCCCGAGCCAAGCTACGTGCTGAACGACAAAATCGAGCGGACAGTTCTCCCGACAGAGAAAAGAAGTAATGGAATACCAGGAAGAACAGCGTAAGCAAGCTGAGCGGCGACGGATCATCAAGTCCAATCGTCCTTCGAAGGAAAAGGGCGATGACCGCGCCAAAGTGGCACACGCGGCCCATGATCGTCGGATGCTTGACACGACCTTGCCGAGCAGCTCAGGATGGGGATCGCTTTCGAGCGGACCACCGACGCTAAGCAGCGGAAGATGGGGACCCAGCATCAACCCCGGTGGACCTTCATTGGTCGTGACAGATGTCCAAGAGACATGCAAACATACTGTCGGGAATTTAGAGGAAATTACCCACATCCACCGGGTGGATACATCAAGCCGGAACGAAGTGCGGCGGTGTGGTCCCCGTCGACCCAGAAACCAGGGGACCCACGGAGGACCCACCAACCAAAAAGTACAGCCCGCAAACAAACCTGCGCCCCCAAGACACGACGACCGCCCTGCCCAAGTTGTGCGTGATGAAGCGTGCCCTCGATTTGCACCCGCCCGGGATGACCGCGGCATGCTGTGCTTTGTCTGCCAGCAGCCAGGACACATGGCCCCGGAGTGTCCCAACAAAAAAGACGGGGATAGCGGCGATACAAGCTGGAAGAAGGGCAAGAACGCCGTCAAGCAGTTCAAGGCGAAGGAACGCAAAGCGAATATGCAAGCCAAGCGAATGAAGGAGCTCCCACCACCCAACATGGAAGATGATGGACGTTGGGTGCGACTGAACTGTGTGCTGAGTTCCTTACTGCCCGGACACCGGCGCAGACCAGACATTATGCCACAAGCCATGATGCATGAACTTCAAGCGTTACAACCCCACTTCAAGGTGTTAAGCTGGCGGCGCCATTTGTGAGAACAGCATTCAACCAGATGCCGTTCGAGGCAAGCTCCTACGTGGACCTTACGCGGGACAATGCAGACGGCCGCTAGACCAGTCAAGGTGCCAGGCAGGCGCCGCTGTTATGTGGTTAACGATGGAGATGAGTTTCTCGTCTCGGATGACACCCTCAAGACCATTGATATCGACATCAACGCCTGCTGGAACAGGTGGCGCGCCTACAAGTGGATGAAGACGGCGACGATCTGGAAGAAATTGGTGGCGATTGCATTGAGTTGCCCCAGCGATCGGCCGTCCGAGCCGCGTCCATGAAGGCGGTGGTACCTGTAGCCAAGAATGAAGTCGAGGAAGCCCTGCAAGGTATGATCGACGGCGCAGTCGGTAACACATTTCCAATGGAACATGTTAAGTACTTGTGGGATGTGCTCAGCAAGCATGACATCTGGCGAGTCAAGTTCGACGGGTCAGATCCACCAGCGCAAGTGAAGCCACTGAAGGTGACCCCGAAGGATGGGTGTGTTCCTTACCGATGCAAAGGAAGGAAGCACAACCTCCTGGAGGAGAGGTTCTTCAAGTACACAAGAACTACTCGATGCAGGCGTGATCGAGAGCAACCAGCAGAGTGCGTGGTGTAGCTCGGTGAACCAAGTCCTCAAGCCAGATGGGCGCAAGTCATTGAAGTCGGATGACGATGACGTGCTCAAGAACTATCGGCTAACCAACGACTGCCGCGTCGTGAGCTCGTTAACCGAGCCGAAGGTGGGGACAATGCCATTCCAAGCTACCATCCTACATAACCTGCGTGGCAAGAAAGCGATGGGGGTGTTTGACCTGCCCAAGCGCTTTTGGCAGTTCCCGCCGCACCCAGACAGCTGGGACATGTTGTCGTTCATGCTGAATTAATGCGTGTACACACCGGACTGGGTGATGCAAGGCCATGTGGACAGTGCTCTCTACGTGCAATCTACGAACGAGGAGTGCTACAAGGACCTGCTCTACAAGGCATACTGATCTGGATCGACGGCATCTTTGTGTACGCTGACACAGTGAAAGAGTACGTGAATGCCCTCGAGTCGTTCTTCGATCGAGTGGCCCAGTTCGGGTTCAAGCAGAGTCCGGCCAAAACCAAGCTGCTCACGGACCAAGTCACGTGGTGCGGAGACATCATCAGCGGTGATGGCGTCAAGCAAGACCCTGAACGCATTGAGCATCTGTGTGCGATCCCCTACCCTACGAATGCGGGTGAATTGCAGCAGTTTGTGTGCGCCATGAACTGGCTGCGGGACTCGATGACAGAGTACGTACAGACCGTCGGCCCACTGCAACAGTGTCTGACGAAGGCCCTCGAGGGCAAGGGTACGCAGAAGCGAATCGCGTCTGGTGTTCACTTGGAACTAACCGACAGCGAGAAGCAAGAATATGAATGGCACCGTAAAATCCAAGCTACGATAATCGGTGGAACTGTCTCACCCGCGTGATGACGTCACGATATGTCTGTTTACGGATGGAAGCGATTATGGATGGTCGATTGTGGGTAACGCAAGTGGTGGCATTCGATGACGACAGCTCAGTCCAAGAACAACGTCACGAAATGCTCTTATGTCAGCCAAGAAGGCGTGGTCAGTCATCGAGAAGGAGGCCTACCTAAATTGCGCGTGCGTGCGAGAAGCTCAACTATATGCTTACGCGACCTACGGGTCAAAATGTACTGTGACCACAAGAACCTCATCCATGTATTTGCCCCGGGCGAAAAATGGAAGGCACACACACGTGGCAAATTCATGCCATGGGCTGCCTTTTGTGGCGGCTATCGTTATGAAATCATACACATCGACGGTATCCACAACCTCTGGGCTGACATGATGAGCCGCCGGGATCAGCCGACACCAAGTCTGGCGACCAAGCGGGTCAAAATACGTCAGGGACATCGCTGGTCAAAGACGATCTAAACACGCAACGTCCCTCCACCGGCACACCCAAAGCCGCGGCCGCTGAACAAGGACTTTGTGTGGCCATGTGTGGCGGACATCAGTCACGCCTAAGACCAGCATGGCAAGGACAAACCAAAGCGAGCCACAGTGGTGGACGGACTGTGGCAAGTGGACGAGCGGTTATGGATTCTGAGTGCGGCGAATGACCTGATCCAACGGATCATGGGCGTTGCCCACTGCGGCAGCGCTGGACATCGTGGACATGCAGCGTTGGTGGCGACAATCCGCCGCCTGTTCTATGTCGACCACTAGGCCGACAGGGCCAGTAAAATTCTCCTTTGCTGCTTATTGTGCCCTCATGTTAAAGGGGGAAGGGTGGTCCATCGACCGTATGCCCCGAGATGTCACGCGAAAGAGCGCAACGAAGGAATCCACTTCAACTACCTCTACATGGGATAAGTGTTCAGTGGCGCTAAGTACGTGCTGGTAGTCAAGGACGACCTTACCCACTACTGCGAGCTCATTGCATGCGATGGTCTCACGAGCCAGGTTTGTGTGGATGACCTGGTGGACTGCACGAAGCGGTTTAGAATGCCGCGAGTCTGAGTCAGCGACCAGAGAACGCATTTTAAAAACGTGGCCATGAAGGCGTTGGCCCACAAGTTCAAGGTCCATCATGACCTAACCTTGGTCTACTGCCTGGTGCAATGGAACGATTGAGCGGATGAACCGCGACATCCTTCAAGTGATGCAGGTCATACTGCGAGAGTGCCAGCTAGCTGAACAAGGTGGTCCAAGCCAACCTCAACCAAACACAGGCCGCGTCACGGGCGAGCAAGTCGCCTATGGAGCTGTTTACGGCTTTAAACCCGGTGAATGTCGTCGTGGTGGGCATGAACAAGGAACTCTGAGAAAGCGATTGGATATCCCCAAGAACCTGGACAAGCTGCGTGCTAGCCTGCAAGTCATGCACAAAGAAGTCCTAGACAAGAATGCGATGCGTGTGGCGAAGGCGACGAAGGCGACCGCAAAGTACTAGCGGTGCAATGTCAGCGAAGGCGATTTTGTGCTCTGGTCCCGCGTCGACGAACGATACCATCCCAAGCTGCTCGTAACCTGGACGGGCCTCTACCGAATCAAGGAAGTGGGCGAATTCTCCGTCGTGCTGGAGCATCTGGTGACTCTCGAGCTGCGGGAAGCCCACACGTCGAGAGTCAAGCTCTACATCGAATACAGCTTTGAAGTGACTGAAGAGATCCTTGAACACGTTTCCGAGCAAGGGATCATGCTGAAGGTCGAGTCCATCGCCGGACACAATTGTCCCGGATGTGAAAGACTTCATGCTGGAAGTGCTTTGGGAAGGTTTTGAGGATATCGAGTTCTCATAGGAGCCGCTGCAGAAGCTCATGCATGAACGCCTGGCCATGGTGAGGAACTACGTTGAAGGCGTGAAGAAAGCGAGGGAGCGCGAAGAACTAGCGATGCCCAGTGTGTCCGACTTGGGGTGCGTGTTGTGGTGGGCGACTTCATCCAGGTTCCGCAATGACACAGGTGGTCCTCAACCGAGGCCACCGGGTGCCGACCCTTGGCGAACCGACATGGAAATGCGTAGTATTATTAGTCGTACTAGGACGTAGAAAACAGAACACCTGTCCCAGCTAACTACCGGAATCTCACTCTTGGTTCTGCAGCGCCGTGGTAACATTAAGTCAATCAAGTCTGCGGTTTGCAGGGATTCGGCACTCCCCCATTTGGTTGTTTATCTTGGCACTGGCGTGGGAAACAACACAGGTCGGTACTTTTGGTGGTCGGAGTACCATATGTATTGGTAGAGTGTATCGACCCCTATATCAGGTCTGAGAGTTTAGGTAGTTTGAGTGCCTCGTTGTAACTCACTTCGCCTTTTACCTTTGAATATTCCAACGCTTTGGTTTCGATCGGTTTTGAAGTGGTTGACAGTGAGATACAACAAAGAATCTTTAGTCAAAAGAGTGATTTTGTACCCAGAATTCCGATGATTTTCCCCTTACAGTTTACAAGTAAATTTAATTCGGTTTTTCCATTGGTCACGAGCTTTGGCTGTCACAATTTTTCACACTTTGCATCATACTCTTCATGGAACACATCCTACCAGTGTTGCCGCTGGTAGCTGAGCTCGTGGAGTATATGAACTCCACAGCGTCATCACCATCCCTGCCGGACGGTTCAACTTCAACTCCCAGACCAAAGCGGACTGCCGACTCAAGTTCCGTTTCGGTAAGACCGACATCCCCGAGCTCGCACGCCTTCTTGCCCCCCCCGATCCCTTCATCACCAAGGCCCGCTACCACGCGACTGCTGTCGAGGCCATTTGTATCATGCTCAATCGCCTGGCGTGGCCTCATCGTCTTGGCTCCATGGTTCAAATATTTGTTCGTAGCAGAGAGGCGTTGTTTGCACTTTCAAACGCGGCAAAGCTATATGCGTATGAGCGATTCGGCCATCTCCTCGACTGGGACTATCAGCGGCTCGACAGCCATTGGATGCAGCGCTACGGTGACGCCATTTACATGCAAGGAGCCCCTCTCAAGACCTGCATTGGACTTATTGACGGCATAGTTCGGGGATTTGTCGTCCAAGCAAACCAGCGCAAAAGGTGGTATACAATGGGCATAAGGTATACTGTTAATACACGCAATACATTGCCGACTTAATATCTATTGGTAGCGCAAACATGCCCTCAAGTACCAAGCTGTAACGTCGCCGGATGGAATTATTGTTCATTTCCACGGTCCGGAGCCTGGCTCTCGCCATGATGCACGGAGCCAGCTTGTTAGTAAGCTACAGGACAACCTACGTGTCGAAAACACCCGTTACGTGATCTACGGAGACCCGCGTATGAGATCAATAATACGATTGTATCCGGATTTAAAGGAGCAAGATTGGACTTGCGCGAGGCCGAGTTTACATGTTAATCGTCGTATGAGTGCAGTACGTGTCAGCGTGGAGTGGGGGTTTGGTATAGTCCGCAATTTGTGGACATTTGTCGACTATAGAGGAGGGCAGAAGCTTTGGTTGCAGTCGTCCTAACGAACGTGCACACCTGCATGAAGCAAGGCAATCAAGCTTCCAGTTACTTAGGAATGAACCTCCAATCGCGGAGGAATACCTGCGCCCCCAAGCTTAAGACAAATTAAACACGATATACTGTGCTTCGAGGCTGAAAAAGATTTAATATAACATAACGTTAGCTGTTTATATCTATGAAGTAAATGCAAGACGACAAACTGAATTACATTTTTTAGTAATACAACGCATCATTTCAAGAATGCCCCTCATGAACTCCATTTGGCCTTGGCGTTCAGCCAAGGACAAAAAGGACAAATGGAGTTAGCGAAGAGCAAAACTTGCTTCTCCCTCGGCCTTGTCAAGGAGGTAGCACTTCTCGTCGAGTTCAAGCGTGCGCATGGCGATTGCGTTGGACTCCTTCTGAAATGCGAGCTCGTCGACGTTAAACTTGTTAGTAGTCTCCATAATCGAAGTGAAGCTCATGATGGCGTTGGCAGACTCCTTCATGATGCAGATCTTCGTATTTCCTTCTTAATCATCATCTTGTTTGCTCCGTCAGAATCGTTGTCGTCTCCTTCATTCCCCAACGACTTGCGCTTGATCCCCATAAGGGTGGCTGCACGCACGGTGTGACTGTCTGACTCGCGCTGTCCAATATCTTGCACTTGTCTTCCTTGGTGGCTTTCTTCTTGTTGGAGATCATGTCGTTCTATGTCATACAGTTTATGCTCCATCCTTCTGCATCCGCGTACCATGTCCGAGAGATCTTGTAGCAATTGTTATCGCTCATCATATTCCTCGTCCGTGATGCGCGCAATGATGCCAAGGTGGCCTTCTGGAAGGCTACCAGTAGGTCGTCGCAACGCTTTCTGCAGACCGTAGCGCTGAGACTATCGCCGTGAATGGTGCGCATGAGTTCATCTACTTCTTCCCATCGAGCACTTGTTTGTCCGTATGGCGCATCGTGTGGGCATATAGACATAACCTCCTTGAGAAGGTCCACATCCTGCGGGGTCGTGAAGCGATGAACTGGCTCCTTCTTACCCTCAGCTTGCACGTCGTGCTGTTCGGTCATTGGAGAAACAAGCAATTAGTGGTGTACAGTGAGTATAAAAAGGTTTGTCAGAAATTCTGACTGAAATATTGTTACGCTAATTTTCCAATGGATTCGGCTGAAATCCTCACTGGCTTATTATATTGTGAAATTCATGATAGCAAAATCCCTCTAAAGTCTCCTGTTGCCGACAAGTTTGTGTGCATCTACTCGTGTTTGATCTCTCTCGTTTGCAGCAATCTACCCCGTACTCAATGCCTGTTCATGGTCTGCGACTACCGTACAGTACACCCGAGAGAATGTCATCTGGTGCTTCGACGCACCATCTCTCAAGAGATGCAGTACTCACCCACGATGCCGTTGCCGTCAACGCCACCGGCTGGTGTGTTGCCGTATGCGGCCCGAAATCGCTACTGTGATGCGGTTGGGGCAGCACCTAGGCAATCAAGTGCAGGCAGGTGTCCATGAACAATCCGCGCTGCTAGACGACGTGCAGAATGCTGTCGGCGCCCAGACGCGACATACCTAGGAGCAGGTGGTGCACCTGCACCATCAACAACAGTTGCATTCGCAGAAACATATGGAAATGAACAATCGGCTGATGAATGAGCATGAGGAGCAGTGCCGCCAACAAGAAGTCTTCGTCGAGCAGCTGCATGCACAGAACAAGTAGGCTGAGGCCCGCGAGAAAGGTTTGCACCAAGCTGCCGACGAGTCTGTCAAGCACAGCGAGCAGCTGGATGAAATGCAACGCCTGACTAGCGCCCATTGACATGCCTTCTTGGCGACCGCGGTGGCGGCTGTTGCAGGTCCCACGACTGCCCCCACGGTCGCGAGCGTTCAAGCTGTCTATGGGTTCCACGAGGTGACCAATGCCTCGTCGTTCAACGCCAGCACGAAGGTGCAGATGCGCAAGTTCATGGACCAGTACGAGGCGTACGCCCGCGAAGTCAACATCGTGAAGGCACAGCGCACGGGTGGTGCCCAGGTCCAGCGCGCGCCGCTGAGCGCATGCACGATCCGTTATCGGTCGAGCGCATCGCATTCTGGGGGATCGGGAAGGCCAGCCACGAGCTGACGGAGGAGGACTGGAAGGTTTTCTTCCTTGGCGCCAAGGACTGCCATCCTGTGGACACGTTCAAGTTGGACGCCGCGATAGTCAAGCTTAAGATGGATACGACCGTGCAGTCGGCGGAGTCCCGGGTGTCAAACTTGGTCTCGGATTTCGAGGCGGTCCTCGTGCGCCTCTCAATGGAGGGGTTCGCGGAGGCCGAACCAAAACGATCTGTCGACTATCTCGTCGCGGCTGTGCGCGGGCCCGTGTCAAGGAACTCATGAAGTTGAACGAGAACCGCGGCCTCAAGGAGGACGCACCCGATTTCAAGCACTGGCTGGCGGACTACATGCGCCGCTACGATGAGGTCGATCCTCTGATGGCAGCTGCGGGCATTGCCGCGGCAAAGGCCGACAAGTTGCCCTCATCGATCAAGACCCCCAATGCTGGGAAGGCCCCCAAGGTCGTGGTCATCGTCAACGTCGACAAGGTCCCGAAGTCGAACTTCACGAAGCGTGCGTGTTTCAAGTGCCGGTCGCTGACCCAGACTCGCGGCATTCAAATCGCTTCGTCCAATCCATCAATGCGTCCGCGTCCACACATACTTGAGTTGTAGGGCCATCCCATGCAGTGTGTTCGCAGTAGTGAGTCAGGGCGTCTCTGAGTACCACACCAGCACATACTTGACGCCATGAACGCTTCGTCCATGTACAGGTAGTCGAAGAGGATTCCTTCGTTGCAGTCTTTCGCCTGCCATCTCGGGACATACGGTCTATGGACCACCCTTCCCCCTTTCACTTGAGGGTACAACAAGCAGCCACGGAGGAATTCACTGTCCCTGTCGACCAAGTGCTCGACGTAGAACAAGCGTCGGACCGTAGACACCAACGCTGCATGTCTGCGATGTCCGGCGCTGCCGCAGTGGCCGACGACCGTGATCCGTTGGATCAGGTCATCTGCCGCACTCCGAATCAATGACCGCTGGTCCACTTGCCACAGTCCATCCACCGTTGTACTGGGAAAGCGGAAAGCAACGCCCACCGAAGAAAACTGTATGTCACATAAATATTTGTCCAATCAAATTAATTTTTCAAAATGGCTCGCATTCATTGGCGGAATTTTTATAAAGCGCGCCCGCGCGCTTTTCCAACAATATAATTCTGCTCTGGACGTGCAAGTCGACACAATCACCACACAATTCCGAACATGAGTCGACGTAAGCAATATCCCATATCCATGAAGCTCCAAGACATTGGTCTCCTTGACACAATGTCTTGCTGCGAGATATCGCGAGTCATGGGGATCTCTCGACGTACCATTAGCAGCTGGCAGCACCAGCGTTTCGAGTTGCTAGCGTACGACGGCAACAAGAAGTTCAACAAGGTTGTGCCTGGCGGCCGCGCTACGAGGAATTCCCCGACCCACCTGGTTTAGTTGAGTTCATAAATCGTGTACGCGATAACGAACGTGCTTTGACCACCACATATATGATGACATGGATCAAGCTGAACCAACGGGACTGGCTGCTCAACTACCTCTCTACCAAGAAGCCCAACGTTGCCTACAGCTCACTTCTGAAGCTACTTCAGTGTTTCTGCAAACGGCACGGCTTTACTCGGCAGCGGCCGACGAAGAACAAACTGTGGGCCGAGGTCCAAGAAGAGTTTGCCAGTGACTTCCACCACGAATTCGCCTCCTATTCGAATGACTCCGTGTTCACACATTGACGAAACGGGCATGTACTACGACCTACCGCCAAGCTATATTTGGTTTGTCCGGGGCGGAAGCGCAAAGATCTCGGCCGGCGAGAAGCACTCCATGCGCATGACGGCACGAGCGGACGGGACCAAGCTGCCCCTGATGTTCGTCATGCGCGGGACGCCTGGAGGCCGGATCGAATCAACTGAGTTCCCTACATTCCCACCGGGGCATTACTACGCCGTTCAAGAAAAGACGTGGATGGATGGTCGTGTATGGAAACAGTACCTTCGCGAGGTGTTGGGCGAGATCATCCAAGAGCCTTCGGTCATGCTGTTGGACAACTTCGAATGTCACGTGTCAGATGAGTCGTACAAGATCACGTATGAAGAGCTGGGTGCGCACCTTTGCCCGCTGCCGCCCAATTCGACGTCCGTCTGCCAGCCGCTGGACGTGATGGCACTTCAAGCGCAACCTCCGTAACTTGTGGCTATTGGAAGTGCAGATTGTCGGTGATGATGAAGATCCATTCTCGCCTACTGCTTGTCAAAAGCGCATGGCGATGGTGAAGCGAGCCATCGCTGCATGGGACATGGTGTCTGACGATGTGATCCGCCGAAGATTTGAAAAGGTAATTCCACAATTGGTGGCGAATAATTGATTCAATTTTTAAAAAAGTTGAGTGGATTCTTTATAATTTCATAGAATTCCTAGGTTATAAAAAAAGTCAAAATTTTCAAAGAAAAAAGTTCGACGCGCCTGGGACTTGAACCTGGAGCTCACTCAAGACACACAACGTGTTAAACGACTGCGCTATCGCGTCGAACGCTTACGCTTATTGTTTGTCTGCGGTAGTAATCAAGGTTCTTGGATTGTCATCCTTCTACTCCTAATGACCTCTTTATTTCATTGCGACATTACCGGTGCTGAACAAATTTCACCGTACGTACGATGTGGAATTTTGTCACCTCCAGAAGTGATTAAAATTATTTGAAATAGGCTGCGATTGGCTAGAATAGTTGTTGAACTTCGTAGTTATGTGACCAATTAGACAACTTGTTTCCGTCTGAACTCGAAGACAAGGTGGGCGTTACATTCCCTCTGGTCTGTCCCCGAAACCCCGAAACTTGGCATGCTGGTCTTGTGCCTGGCGGATGTCCGTCACACATGGCCACACAAAATCCTTGTCTAGTGGCCGCAGCTTGGGTTGCGCCGGTGGAGGGACTTTGCGCGCTTTGATTTTCTTTGACCAGCCATGACCCCGACGTATTTTGACCCTCTAGGTCGCCAGGCTTGGCGTCAGCTTACCCCAACGGCTCATCATATCCGTCCAAAGGTTGTGAATGTCGTCGATGTGCATGATCCCATAACGATAGCCGCCAATAATTTCAGTCCATCGCATAAGTTTGCCACGTGTGTGCGCCTTCCATTTTTCGCCCAGGGCAAAGATATGGATAAGGTTACAGTACATTTTGACCCGTAGGTCGCGTAAGCATATAGTTGAGCTTCTCGCACGCACGCGCAATTTAGGTAGGCCTCCTTCTCGATGACTGACCACGCCTTCTTGGCTGACATAAGAGCATTTCGTGACGTTGTTCTTGGACTGAGCTGTCGTCATCGAATGCCACCACTTGCGTTACCCACAATCGACCATCCATAATCGCTTCCATCCGTAAACAGACATATCGTGACGTCATCATGCGGGTGAGACAGTTCCACCGATTATCGTAGCTTGGATTTTACGGCGTCAAACACTTGCTTCTCGCCATCGGTAAGTTCCAGCTGAACACCAGATGTGATCCACTTTTTCTAGCCCTTGCCCTCGAGGGCCTTCGTCAGACACTGTTGCAGTGGGTCGACGG
>NW_009798399.1:37423-40711 GCF_000520075.1 Aphanomyces astaci
GCCTTCGGTCATGCTGTTGGACAACTTCGAATGTCACGTGTCAGATGAGTCGTACAAGATCACGTATGAAGAGCTGGGTGCGCACCTTTGCCCGCTGCCGCCCAATTCGACGTCCGTCTGCCAGCCGCTGGACGTGATGGCACTTCAAGCGCAACCTCCGTAACTTGTGGCTATTGGAAGTGCAGATTGTCGGTGATGATGAAGATCCATTCTCGCCTACTGCTTGTCAAAAGCGCATGGCGATGGTGAAGCGAGCCATCGCTGCATGGGACATGGTGTCTGACGATGTGATCCGCCGAAGATTTGAAAAGGTAATTCCACAATTGGTGGCGAATAATTGATTCAATTTTTAAAAAAGTTGAGTGGATTCTTTATAATTTCATAGAATTCCTAGGTTATAAAAAAAGTCAAAATTTTCAAAGAAAAAAGTTCGACGCGCCTGGGACTTGAACCTGGAGCTCACTCAAGACACTCACCGTGTTAAACGACTGCGCTATCGCGTCGAACGCTTACGCTTATTGTTTGTCTGCGGTAGTAATCAAGGTTCTTGGATTGTCATCCTTCTACTCCTAATGACCTCTTTATTTCATTGCGACATTACCGGTGCTGAACAAATTTCACCGTACGTACGATGTGGAATTTTGTCACCTCCAGAAGTGATTAAAATTATTTGAAATAGGCTGCGATTGGCTAGAATAGTTGTTGAACTTCGTAGTTATGTGACCAATTAGACAACTTGTTTCCGTCTGAACTCGAAGACAAGGTGGGCGTTACATTCCCTCTGGTCTGTCCCCGAAACCCCGAAACTTGGCATGCTGGTCTTGTGCCTGGCGGATGTCCGTCACACATGGCCACACAAAATCCTTGTCTAGTGGCCGCAGCTTGGGTTGCGCCGGTGGAGGGACTTTGCGCGCTTTGATTTTCTTTGACCAGCCATGACCCCGACGTATTTTGACCCTCTAGGTCGCCAGGCTTGGCGTCAGCTTACCCCAACGGCTCATCATATCCGTCCAAAGGTTGTGGATGTCGTCGATGTGCATGATCCCATAACGATAGCCGCCAATAATTTCAGTCCATCGCATAAGTTTGCCACGTGTGTGCGCCTTCCATTTTTCGCCCGGGGCAAATACATGGATGAGGTTCTTGTGGTCACAGTACATTTTGACCCGTAGGTCGCGTAAGCATATAGTTGAGCTTCTCGCAAGCACGCGCAATTTAGGTAGGCCTCCTTCTCGATGACTGACCACGCCTTCTGGGCTGACATAAGAGCATTTCGTGACGTTGTTCTTGGACTGAGCTGTCGTCATCGAATGCCACCACTTGCGTTACCCACAATCGACCATCCATAATCGCTTCCATCCGTAAACAGACATATCGTGACGTCATCACGCGGGTGAGACAGTTCCACCGATTATCGTAGCTTGGATTTTACGGCGTCAAACACTTGCTTCTCGCCATCGGTAAGTTACAGCTGAACACCAGATGTGATCCACTTTTTCTAGCCCTTGCCCTCGAGGGCCTTCGTCAGACACTGTTGCAGTGGGTCGACGGTCTGTGCGTACTTGGACATCGAATCCCGCAGCCAGTTCACGGCGCACAAAACTGTTGCAATTCGCCCGCATTCGTTTGGTAGGCGATCGCACAGAGATGTTCAATGCATATAGGGTCTTGCTTGACGCCATCACCCCTGATAATGCGTCCACACCACTTGACATGATCCGTGAACAGCTTGGTCGTCGCCAGGCCTGGATTTAACCTGTTCTTGTCGAAGAATGCCTCGAGGGCAACCACATACTCCTTCACTGTGTTGGCGTACACAAAGATGCCGTCGATCCAGATCAGTATGCCTTGTAGAGCAGGTCCTTGTAGCACTCCTCGTTCGTTGCTTGCACGTAGAGGGCACTGTTAACGACATGGCCTTGCATCACTCGGTCCGGAGTGTGCACACATGCGTTAAGCATGAACGACAACATGTCCCAGCTGACTGGATGCAACGGGAACTGCCAAAGGACTTGGGCAGATCGAACACGTATTGCATCACTCGAGTGTACTCATATCCGTTCAGCATGAACGACAACATATCCAAGCTGTCTGGATGCAACAGGAACTTCACGGTCGATGCTGCACCAAAACACCTTTGAATCGCTAAGGATTCACATGTAGCTATGCTGAGTGAATTCTTTGTGGTGGATGAAATTTCATCTGAACGAGCGAACAACTCGACGTTGGTCGGACAAAAAGGGTGCTCAGTGCTAGAATGGGTAGCCGCACCAAACACTTGCCAATCTCTCAGCACGCATCAGTTCCCCTCAATACATTTCCACCCTACTGCTTATGAGATTGCACTTTTCAAAGGGTGGTATATGGGGAGGAACTGAACTTAGCCACCGCCGATCTTCTGAACAGTCCCTCCAGCGATGTGTACAAGTGGGTTTACATTACCCGGGTCAAGGAAGATAAACATGGTAAACGTCACGACAATGTTATATTACTAGTACTCACAAGCAGTAGACCAAATTTTCGTGTGGCAAAACCCAATATCTACCCACCCCAAGGTTGTCGAAGTCTTCTACTTTCTCCGTATCAAAAAGAAAGTGAGGATGTTTGGGTTCAATATATTATATGATATTGAGTATTGAATGTCGAAAAAAGAGTACTTGAAACTCGTGTTTACAGTAGTCGACAGCTTGGAGGGTGCTTGCCAAAAAAGAATCGTAATATAGAGTTTTTCTGACCTTTCCACAACATAGCTGCATGTTTAGATGCGACCAATAAGAAGAGAGAGAAAATGTTACTTTTCTGATTCTGAACTGTCCGACTCGCTACTGCTGCTATCGCTGTTGCTGTCGTTGCCGTCATCGCTGTTGTCATCGTCGCTGTCACTCGGGTCACTACATTACAAAAACATCTTACTTTTTTGGCGAACTGTGGGGTATTTGTCAGTTTGAATGCAGTCTATTTGAATGATGAGAATATGAAAAACTACTTTGTGTCTAGTCAGTCATTCAGTCTCTGGGTTAGAGGTCTATTATATTAAAGCACAGAGTAGTACTACGTGGTATTGGGTAATGCAGCTCAGCAAATCACCAATCTTTCGGCAAATCACAGATCCGTCACGTTACATACGATCGTACTATCCGCATACGCTTGCCTCCTTATAGTACGATCGTATGTCGCGCAGTGTATCAATCCATCGTATTGCAAGTGTTACTCCGGAGTAGTTTACAGTTAATGTGGTTTCTTCATCCTTTGAAAGTGCGATAAAGTAGCGGGTTTTTTCTTACTATT
>NW_009798399.1:74645-80633 GCF_000520075.1 Aphanomyces astaci
ATACGGAAAATCGGAAAACCCACTGAATGTGTGTCATTTGGTGGTAATTCTGAGGCAACCAGCTGTGGATACAGTGGTATTTGGGGTGAACGGACACAATTTGATGAGTAAAATAGAAAATTAAGGAAATGATGGTGGGATAGTCTCGACGAGACACTTCAAGTGTCTAATGTGAGTTCAGAGCAACCCTTCGACGTGACAAAAACGTGAGTCATCCATACAATTTGAGGTTTTGAGAATGATACTCCGAGTATTCATAGATTTATTCGACATAACTCAAAAACTACCCACAATTTCATATTTGGCATAAAATTCAAATAATTCGATACTCAAAACCTTATACGAGTAGGTCACTGTCAAAACCGTGGGGCTTGCGATGGGAAGCACGGCAAGGGCATGCGAAGTTGCTTGTCGAATCCATGTAGCCCAAGTGATAATGAACATGGAGTGCAATGACTATTAAAGGAGGTGATATGGACATGCCTCACGGGGTAATCGCCAACATGTGAGTATCTGAGCAAAACTTCGACAACAAGTGAAAACTTCGACAATATGTGAGTAAGTACTTAGTACTACGCGTACTTAACAAGGAGTAAAACGAAATTGGTTACTTTAAAAAGCATGGCGTCGTATTCCTTTCACATTTTAGCAAGTCCACTGCCGATGGTGGAGCCAAGAGGCGCTGGCATGATGCACAAGACAGATGGGCGCAGCGATGGTAGATAGCACAGCTACCGACACACATGAGCATGTGTGTCATAGCGTTAGCTGTGCTATCTACCAACCGTCGACCTGTCGCGGACCCGCCGCGAATCCTGTGCATCGACCGATGTGGTAAGTCTGCAGTGTCGTCTCGGTCAAATTACTTACTCTACAGCTCATGAAACAGCGGTATGCTGTAGAAGGGTGACACGAACGATGACCGCGATAGAAAGATGTTCAAGAACACGACGTTGTGGCGCAATGGAAGCGCGCCTGCTTGCAGGAGACCTGGGTTCCGAATCCCAGCGGTGTCAACTTAGAATTTACACACGAGATGGTGTTTACCGGTATACTACGTAGTATGTGATTTTGGTACTGTGAACGCTATTAATGGCTGTATGTGTTGCATTATACTTCGAAGTACTTCGAAGTATATTATTAATACTAGAACAATTGGTATTTATCTCACTGATACCACACATAACGTTACCATTATTATTTTGTGAATTGTGTGTACCGCATCGGTAGCTCCATTTCCGGTACCAGCAATGCAAATTTGAAGTGACCCCTGGAAGAATGATCAGAAGATTATTTGGATTTTACTGGAATTTATTCTGACAGTGAAGTGTGAACTATTTATTATACCTGTACTGTAGCTGTGAGTACTTAGTGAATAGTATTCATTCTTTGGGGCAATATTGCTCGCTGGGATACCGACTCATATATTTTGATTAACCCTGAAGTGGAAAACGCAAAGAATGACGTGGAATGACCCCAATTTCGACAATTCCGGTTCTATTCTAATTGAAGTTCGTTTCCTTGAAACAACCCCGCAGAATAATAGTTGGATTCTACTTTAAATAATATTCATATTATTTTCTTGGTGTACTACTTGGTAGTGAGGGAATATTGGTGCAGCAATAGTTCCCACAATTTTGGACGAGATTCATTGGTGCAACAATAGTTGCTACAATTTTGGATGAGATTTATCAAGCTTTGGATAGCAAGAGAACTATGATCATCTTTGCTAGTCTAGCGTCGAAAACTGTTGTTTCGTAAGCTTCTTTGACCAACACGACAATGCAGACTTACCACATCGGTGGATGCACAGGATTCGTGGCGAGTCGGCAGCTGGTCCGCGTCAGGTGGACGGTTGGTAGATAGCACAGCTAACGCTATGATATACTTGAGCACTATAATCTCATCAAAGTATTATGATCAAAGACATCGCTGCGCCCATCTGTCTTGTGCAGCATACCAGCGCCTCTTGGCTCCACAATTGGTAGTGGAGTTGACAAAATGTGCAAGGAATAAGACGCCATGCGTTGTACAGTTAACAGTAAGGGAAAGTTCCAAGTAGTTTTCAGAAATAGCATGAGCCAATCAAAATTAATTTACCTTTTTTTTCACGATTTAGAAAATGAAGTCTAGGACCTCTTTTTCTACTTTTGGTATAGTGGGTTGCGTAAAATATCGCAGAACAGAGGTAAAAAAGTAGGAAACTGTAGTGTGAATTCGCTATATATTACGGAAAAATTCGTTTTGTTTTGTAATGAATGTCGAATCACGCACGCTGGAATTTCTGATTGGCTGACTATACTTGTCCTTTCAGTAAGAGCAAATCAAATCCACTCAAACATGGATTAGCCAATAGCATCGATTCGTGATTCGATTCGGCGGCGAGATTCGATTCGACGGGGTCTGGAAAATGGTACCGAATCCACAATACCTTGGGGCCACTTCTTCATCCTTTTTGCTAAAAATATCTATTTGGAACAAACAGGCCCTAAGTAACGTTTTACGCCAGTGCTTTTAGCCAATGTAATTAAGTTGGACCATTTGGAATAAAAATATTTCCCAAATACCCGACGTGGACAAACCAACGGCAGATGGAATGCAACAGTGAGGTGCCCGACGAGCACAATGGAGACACGCGATTCAACCTTGAAAGGGGAATGACGTTTCACTCGGGAAGCGCCTTCATCGTGTCTCCATTGCTCTCGTCGGGCACCTCACTGTTGCTTTCCATCTGCCGTTGGTTTGTCTTTACTACATGTGTTAATAACGTTAACCTTAGTTAACGTTATTAATACTGTAACGTTACAATAAATACCATCATGCAATTTGACCTTGTTAACTCACATATTGTCGAAGTTTTCACTTATGTTGGCGATTACCCATGCCTCACGTCCATTACCACCACCATTCATTACCATTACCGTTCAATTTGGATAAGAGGAACTCAAATTGTACACAATCTGTTTCATTAACCCCACAAAAATGTATCATTCGCCGTAGCTCAAGCGGCGGAACTTCCTGGGTTAAAGCCTCACCACGGATGTGAAATTTAATTCCTGATCATACATTTACCTTTATATTTGTAGAAATTTACTATCCGTTCGCTACCCGTTCTATATCAGAAAGAAAACATTTCATCCTCGCATGTGCACATGTGCAAGAAAAATTCGACACTCGATGCATGTGCGCATGAGAGCAAAATGCGGAACTTTAATGCAGTTCGTAGAACTGCATTAAATCTCCTCTTTAAGAAACACTATTATAACAGCAATTTGGAGTAAAGTAACCCCTCCATCGAAGGGTCCCAAAAAGTGTCACGGAACTGCGCCCATACGTATATTACGTAGTAACGTTGTTAAACTAACGTTAATTTGAAATTGATGATGGTTTCCTACAATCTGATTGGCTATATCCTTCTGCCGATTCTTCTGGGCATTTGGATGTGTCGATTCCATTCTCCATGTCGCTCCAGTTTAGAATAAAGACAACAATATGAATCCCAGCAAATCTTTCGTGAAGATATCGTTCAGTGCCACTAGCACACGCTAGGGGAGGGAATATAGCTTAGTGGTAGAGCATCTCCCTGTTAATATAGTTTGTCAATGATGCAAGAGATTGCAACGAGCATACAACAGTAGATATCTTCCACTAACAAAGGATTTGCGTGCTTCTATATCACGAATCCCACGGCGCTATTCAGGTGCTGCACCATAATGGTTATTCATCAAATTAAGGATGTTTACTACAAACACTACACGAGCGAGTTTGGCCTTCCATTTGCAAGTCGGTTGTATGCTCAACCATGGGGGTTGCGTGTCGGCCATGTCGCTTTCATAATGGCACGCGCATGTTTGACTTAATTTGGCAAGTGCGGTTCAATGAAAGCACGAGCAGCGCTGGCGCGTTCATATATACCTGGTTCGCCATGCACACCACAGCCAAAGCCCCAGCTGACCACCCCCACCAAGCGCACGGTGCCGTTTTCTTCGATGGTCAACGGTCCCCCCGAGTCGCCGCGACACGCGTCTTCTCCTTCCACCCCTCCAGCACCCAATGTCGTATCGGTCAGTTGATGGAACAAAGCAGCCGAGGCCCCGGTGTTGTTCCATGTCGTAACGTTGAGCTCCTTGAGCACTAGCGAATGGGGGCCACGACTCGTGACGAATCCCCAGCCGCGTACCCAAGTGAGCACGTTCGCCGGAACGAATTCAAACGACACCGCCACAGGTTGGATGCCCGCGATGTTGCGGTTCAAGATTACGATGCCCACGTCGGCGCCATTGGGGTGTTTGATTTCCTGGGTGACACTGGCCAGTTCCCCGTCGGCAAAACCGGTTGAATAGTGCGTGCCCACGACCACAGCACGTAGTTTACCAGTCAAACAATGTGCCGCTGTCAAAACGACATTGGGGGCGATAAGACTACCGCCGCACTCGGTCGTATCATTGGACGACCTCTTGAGCCCAACCACATAACGGTGCTGGCCGAATTGGGCTTCCTGGCCCCCGACGATTTCGAAACCGGGGGCCTCGTCGCCGCGGACAACTTGGTCTTGAGCCAAGGCAGCAACGGTCACGGTGAAAGCGAGATGGAGTGCGAACTTCATGATGGAAATCGGAAAATGAATGGTCTTTCATCTAGTCCTCTGGTGTCAATCCACTAGTTAACGTCAGACTGTGAATGCACTAGCACACCAAGTACCCAAAGTTAAACAAATAGATGGTTGGGATGCGTATAACAGACATACATGCACTTACGCAAGTCTTGTCATGAAGTCGTCTTTGGCGTCATAAATATCCAATAGTGTGGCCGACGTTCTTGTCAGAAAATCCGCTACTGTATCGCACTTTCAAAGGATGAAGGACCCACATTGAAGTATAACTTACGATGGATGTATGCACTGCGCGATATGCGATCGTACTATCCGCATACCCTTGCTTCCTTCGTGGTTGTTGGTGGTCGAGGTTTTCCAGGCAGCAGACAAAAATGTACAAAGAAAGAGGGAATGGTACGCCTAACGAAGTTTTGATAACAGCTGTCCCCCTTTTAGCCAATAGATACAGAGTACTCGAATTCGAGCAGATAATTGGACAATAATAATATTATCCCGCCGGAGCGAATTTTTCAAATTGACTTGCAACCTTTGCCCTCACAAGAGTCAGCTTTGATTTCGCAATGCAGGAAGAGCCCAGCATACACCAAAGCGCAGCTACACTGTCGCAACAAAGCAGGAAGTACTTGGACTAGTGGAAACTGGCCTCGTCGACTACCAGGTGTCTGAACTACTGGGTATTCCACGTCGAACAATCCGAACATGGATTGACCAGAAATGGGACATCCTGGCCTACGACGGTAACAAAAAGCGCAAGAAGATCGTCCCTGGTGGCCGTCCCGAAACCTTCCCCGACCCAGACGGACTCGTTCTGTTCATGAACGAAATGCGTGAACAAGAAAGAGCCCTGACGACAACACATATCGTCAACTGGATTAAGCGGCATCAAGCTGACTGGCTGCGCTCCTACGTTGCGCAGAAAAAGCCTGGCGCCGGATACCAAAGTCTGCTGAGACTTCTTCAACGGTTCTGCCATCGACACGGCTTCTCACATCAACGGCCTGGGAAGAACAAGCAAAGCCAAGCTGCCTTGGTCGAGGTACGCGACAAGTTCGCAGAGGATTTCCACCGCGAGTACCGAGGGTTTGGGTCCTGAGGCCATCTACAATGTGGATGAGACTGGGTTTTACTATGACATGCCGCCCAAGTACATTTGGTCTGCTCGAGGGGGTGATGCCAAGATATCGACTGGTGAGAAGCATTCCTCTTCGAATGACTGCAGTTCTCACCGTGCGTGCCAATGGCGACAAGCTGCCAATCCTCTTTGTCATCCGTGGAGCTCCAGGCGGCCGCATCGAAACGTCTGAACTGCCGCTGTTTCCACGTGGCCATGTCTACGCTGTGCAGCAGAAGGCGTGGATGTACAACACCGTGTG
>NW_009798399.1:80733-81328 GCF_000520075.1 Aphanomyces astaci
AGGATACTCGCATCCTAACCACCCATTCGTATGCATCACAGCATACGTTTTGTGCAGGGAGAGATCGTCGAGTGCCACTAGCAAACGTTCTCCCTGTTAATGTAGTTTGTAAATGATGCAAGAGATTGCAACGAGCATACAACAGTAGATATCTTCAACTAACAAAGGATTTGCGTGCTTCTATATCGCGAATCCCGCGGCGCTATTCAGGTGCTGCACCATAATGGTTATTCATCAAATCAACGATGTTTACTACAAACACTACACGAGCGAGTTTGGCCTTCCATAAGCAAGTAGGTTGTATGCTCAACCATGTGGGTTGGATGTTGGCCATGTCGCTTTTATAATGTCACGCGCATGTTTGACTTAATTTGGCAAGTGCGGTTCAATGAAAGCACGAGCAGCGCTGGCGCGTTCATAGATACCTGGTTCGACATGCACACCACAGCCAAAGCCCCAGCTGACCACCCCCACCAAGCGCACGGTACCGTTTTCTTTGATGGTCAACGGTCCCCCCGAGTCGCCGCGACACGCGTCTTCTCCTTCCACCCCTCCAGCACCCAATGTCGTATCGGTCAGTTGATGGAACAAAGCA
>NW_009798399.1:84910-91644 GCF_000520075.1 Aphanomyces astaci
GTGTGCCGCTGTCAAAACGACATTGGGGGCGATAAGACTACCGCCGCACTCGGTCGTATCATTGGACGACCTCTTGAGCCCAACCACATAACGGTGCTGGCCGAATTGGGCTTCCTGGCCCCCGAGGATTTCGAAACCGTCCTCTGAGGCCTCATCGCCCCAAGTGACTTTGGCTGGGACAACTTGGTCTTGAGCCAAGGCAGTGACGACCACGGTGAAAGCGAGGAGTGCGAACTTCATGATGGAAATTGGAAAATGAATGGTCTTTCACCTAGAGCCAAGTCAATCCAATCGTTAACGTCAGACTGTGATTGCACTACCCAAGTACCAAGGTTTAAACAAATGGACGGTTGGGATGCGTACAACATACATACATCCAGCTCTTGTCATTAATCCGCTAGGATGGACGAGTCATCGTTTGCGTTATCCAACCAGGTGGCCGACATTCTTGCCAGAAAAACCCGCTAATGTGTCGCACTCTCAAAGGATGAAGAGTCCACAGTAAAGTAACACTTACAGTACAGTGGATTGATACACTGTGCGGCATACGTAGATCACCTTTGGCATCCTAAATAGTAAGAAAAACCCGCTACTTTATCGCACTTTCAAAGGATGAAGGAACCACATTAACTGTAAACTACTCCGGAGTAACACTTGCAATACGATGGATTGATACACTGCGCGACATCCGATCGTACTATAAGGAGGCAAGCGTATGCGGATAGTACGGGCTAACCATGAAAAACAGACCAGAAAGCGGGAAAACGCGAAGGATTTACGGAAAACCGGACCGTAGTACTTCAACTATCCAGCATATGGGTTGAACAGATGGCTTTGTAAGTGGCCTCTGCAGATTCACACTAGATGGTTTTGGGAAATGCAAAATGTGAGGAATACTTTTTTTAGAGAAATGCCCAAAAATAACCCCTCAAGCGTAATAAGTCAGGTAGTCACCATTTATGTAGATATCTTTCGTCGTCCACGACATTTAACCCGACAACTTTATGATTGGTTAAAAATGTATTCCCAGAGTGTAATTTTGATTGGCCGAGCTGTGAGGCTTCTCCAACAACCTCATTTCACAAAAAACCAAGATCCCAACACTTCATTGCAATCGTCCCTTGCGCTTTCGCTTGCGGACTTCAGACAAGGTATTGCTGTAAGAGCTGGTATGACCTACATATGCAGCTTCAAACATCTCATAACTAACATACTTTGAAAAGGCAAGCGACAAGGTCAAGCGCTCAGAATACTTCCGGCGGTCGGCCCGGATCATTTGTTTGTTGAACGATCGCAGGGGTTGATACAACCCGACCGCCGGGTCTCCGGTAAACCATTGTGTCCAAGCTTCGTTCGCCGACCGTGCAGTAGGTACAACAGCGTGCGAAACGAAGCTGTCCAGCGTTATTTGACGTTGCGACTTCGCAGCCACTGGCGGTGGCAGTGTGCGGGCGACATCGGCGGCGACGACAGCGGCAGGTAAAACATGCACGTTGTTTTGGAGGGACTTGACAATTGCGTTGCAGAGGTCTTGTACGTTCATTTCGGCGACGGTTGAGTTGCTGGTGTTTGTGTTGGTGCGTAGTAGATTTCTCGG
This sequence comes from Aphanomyces astaci, assembly GCF_000520075.1. Taxonomy (NCBI): domain Eukaryota; phylum Oomycota; class Saprolegniomycetes; order Saprolegniales; family Verrucalvaceae; genus Aphanomyces; species Aphanomyces astaci. The sequence goes on from NW_009798399.1 coordinate 86,508, forward strand.
GTCGATTTCGTTTGTAATGCTGCGTGTAATAAGATATTCACAACATGTCTTTGCATCTTCCCATCGGCACCATGCCATGAGCTCTCTGAAATTGAACCGATGCTCTGGAGACTCGAACACTCGGTAATAACTTCCTCCACGACGCATGCTGTGCAACGTAATTCCTAAAAAATATTATAAACTAGTGCCAGTTGAAAAATTAAATATGTGAGCAAAAAATACCTGAAGGAAGTTCGGAGCACTTTTCAACTGCACTTTTAATGAACAGACGGACTTGATTTTGATCAAGACGTTTGTACCAGTTGAGTCTTGGGGTCCCAGACGATTCGAGTGTGTAGGCAGGAAAAACAAACGACTTGGAGGCTAAATTCGGACTGGCCCGATTGACGAGGCCCACATAATCTGAAAACAACCCACACACACGCAAGCACGTAAACGACTTCTCGTCAACGAGATGGTAGATTTGGGAGTCACTTTGTACACTGGCCATTTTGTGCCAACGAAGTCGAAGCGATACATACTGGCTGTCGCCATCGTGTTGGAGGGCGACGTCGTCCCACGTCAGGTTTAGCATTTCGCTGATGCGAAAACAGCCAATGTAGCTCGCGCAGAGAAGGAACCGGTATAGTGCCCCGACAAACATGTGGGACGAGGCCAGTGAGTTTTCGAGCAACGACAGCTCGTACACCGACAGTGGATGGGCCTTTTTTACGTCGTCGATGTTGTTTTTTTGTTGCATTTTTGCAAACCAACAACGTATTGCTTGGACTCAACGTCCCGGGCAGGGTTTGGGTCGACTTTTAGTGCTTGGAAATAGGCGACTAGCGCGGTCTTGGCGGAGTCGACGGTACGGGCAGTCTTGCCGAGGCTGTAGAGGTGGTGAAAAAAGTCCGTGCATGCCCCTGGTGTCGCGCCGGCAGGGTCGATTGCGAGGACATCCTTACAGAACTTGGCAAACTGGTTTTGATAGGTCTGGTAGGTTCGCAAGGTCGACTTCGATCGGAAGGAACCTTGGATGGTTGCTTAGGGGGCACGGTGGTTGCGTTCATGATGCTGAATTTCTTTTGTTCTAGGGGTTGATGAAACGTGGCTGTATTTTCAGACGACATCTACGAATTAACGTCCAAACATTGGGCGTACATGTTTAATGTTGGAGTTATGTTCTTCCCCGACATGTGGGTCGTCCAATCAACGATCTCAATTGAAACATGTTGTCGTTCAGCGAATCACGACAAAGTAATTGTCGGGATTGCCAATCCAAACTCACGATTTGTCGGTTCCCAGGTATATGTAATATTAAAGGTTTTGCTTTGGCAGAACCCCGAAACGCCAGGATCGAACACCGCTGCACGTACGGCCTCAATACGCCTCGATACGTGCATGCAGCGGTAGTCGATACAGGGCACACTTTGTCCACCGCCAAAGTAATCGTGTCCACCTCCTGATCCGTATCAACCACACAAAGTGCCACAACCAAACAACATTATCGTTATCGACGGTACCATCCGTTATACTAAATCCGTATTCGTCGTCCATTCCTTGCCACGGTCGATTGTGCAGGTTCCTTTTTCGTCGATGCTGCAGGTACCAACATAGGTCGATTGCTCGGGTTCATGGCGTGGCGGTCGACGGCATCTGGCTTGCAGCGTCGTTTCATGGGACATGGCCTGAGACTGTTTGCATGTGAGATGCGGCAGTCGATAGCGTAGTTATACCGTGTCCGGGAGTGATTCATGACGTCTACCGCTTAATACAGACGCTACAAACATCAAAAGCGCAACCGATGGTGACTTACCACGCAACATTCGTCACAGAGGGCGACGCCACAGTATGACGTAATACCATTTCTCGCCGCAGCCACCAGAGACAGCCCAAAGACACTCGCCTCCCCTCAAACGCCAGAGAACACAGTACGGCACATGCCATTATACCGGGTTTACGGTGTTTGCAGCGATCGTTGGAGTAGTGTTGGTGGTGCGTGCTCTTCGGTGGGAATCACCGCAGGGCAAACACAACCGACACGACTCCAACGAACGCTGCAAACACCGTCGACAACGTGAGCTTCTGCCGATCCGCAAGTCGTCTCGGTTGCGTGTATCCTTCGGTCAACGGAGTCTCACCACAGGGCGTACGCCACCACGAACGATGCCACCCAAGTAGCATTCACCATCGACAGCCTAGAATCTGTTCATGTTGTGGTCGTCTGTGGTGGGTGTGACGTTCAGCGTTTAGTGGAATCTCCGCCGGCGTTTTCAGCGTTCTGTGGCTGCATTCTCAGTGGCAGAGGCCCTGCGGTGAGACTATGTTTACCACTGAAGGACACACACGACTGAGACGACTCCAACGAACTGAGTTGACGCCATGGACCGCCAAAAGTGACTCATCCCAGACCGCTGCAGTCACCAGGGAAAGCTTCAATGTATTGCCTTGTAACTGGGTACCCTACATGACATCCCAAACCAGTATCTCGCCGCAATCACGATTTATACGTTTGGCGGGATCTATTTCATTTTTTAGTAGTGCTGTGGTGGGTCTTGTGGGAAGACCCACGACATGACGACCCACCGCAATCTGTCACGGGGTGAAAGAAAGCGACTTTCTTTCGACGTTTCCCGCTAACCGTCGTGTCTCCGGTTACCGGATCATCGTCCCACTGTAACTCTGGGACTAATCTGGTCGAACCCGTTACTCCCGGAACCAGCAATAGCCAGATCCCCGATCTTCCCACAATGTTCTGGTGACTCTTTGAACCTCGGAACGACGCCTCCGCTTAGATAGCTAACCTTGACTTTTACTTTTGACTTACTCTACACGCTTGTGCCTTGTGTTCGCTCGCTCGCGCCGCGCCTACCTTCGTCAAATAGTTACAAACCCCGTGACATTCTGGTGGAGCAGCAGGGTAGGCGTTTGCAAAAGGAGCGAAAAAAGAGTGAGGAAGATGTCAACGGACGAACAACCAACTTCGACGATACGCCAGTCGCGGCGCCTTGCGGGAGTTGCCCCGGAATACGGGCTACTGGACACAAGACGCTTGACGCGCCAGTCTTCGACCCCAGAACCGGTGCAACTAGACGACCACGTCGATCTGCCAACATCGTCCCCGGAACGCAAGCGAGAAGCCGAAGGCTCTCCACATGTATCGCCGTCGACGAACAGCCCCGACTCGCGTCCCCCACCGAAGAAACCAGCATTGGCCCCGGGTGCTGACTTGGCTCCTGAGCCTTTGTCACCCCATGCCAGGATTGGTATCGATGGTTGGGGGACTCCCTTGACAAAACACCAGTAAGCCTATTGGAGCCTAGTTCAGCTACCGGAAACACCCCCATGGTCCAAGGGGTGCCCGGCAGCATGGTTCCAAGAACGCTTACGCCTACCTGGGACGATCCCGGTGTACCTCGAAATGTGGTTGTCACTACGATCTCGGTTGCCGGTGGAGGCGCACGTGATAGCCATAACGCTTATGCCGATTTCACGCGCGACATCATCAAGAAACAGGAACTGGAAGCTTTGCGTTTCTTCCAGAAAGCCCATGAAGACCGATCTCGGCTGCTGGACGACCGGGAGACTCGACTCGTGGAAATGGCCGAATCAGCGGCGCAGGCGGCTGAAGCCCATGAAACCTACCGGCAGGAGCAGTTCAAAGAGGCGTTGGGATGCTACCAACGAGAACTGGACCTCGCTAGGTGTGTGGTCGGAAACGAAGCTAACGAAACCCTGAGTCAGGAGATTGGGAGGCAACAAGCTATGTGGGAAGCCCGGATGCTACGCTTCCAGGAGAACCTGGAACTCACTTGGGATAAAGAAAGGTCCTTACTCCTCCAGGACAAGGAAGTCTCGTTGCTCGCTTTGAAGAACCAACACACGGACGAACTTCTACGAGTGTCGACGGAAGCGGAACACACTATCGAGGTCCGACGCCTGGAAGACGGAGGAACTGCCAAGCACAACCACACGTACGAAATCCAGGCCCTTGTGGAAAAAAACTGTCGAAGCCGCGAGGCCCAGGAAACCATCTTGGACAAGTTGCGTTCTCAACAAAACCAAGAGCTGACATCTCTACGGACAGAACTACGGTCGAAGCAACTAGAACTCGACGCCTCCCTGTACTCCTCGGCACGTGAGCCTTCGGAACGGATCTGTGCGAATTGCCCCATCTTTGGAGCGGGAGAAGGATACCCTCACGGAAAGACTCCGAGTCCTGGAAGAACAACTCCGCGAGACTGACCGTCAGAGGGAACGTTTCGAACAACTCTGGGAAAAAGGGCGCCGTCAGCTCCAGGAGTCCGAACAACGTACGCTGGTCTCTCACGAGGCTCTGAACGAGGCAAAGGCCCGGTTTCAGGAAAGTGAAACCCGAGGGTCTCAACTCCAAGAAAAGCTCCTACAAGTTCATACTCGGTACGAACAGGAACTACAAGAGGAGCAGACTCTACGCGAAGAAATGGAAAGGGGTGTCCAAGAACAACTACTGGCGCTAACGTTGGATCGTGACTCGGAGGAATGGCGTGTGGTAACTCAAGAAAGAGAGGAGCTCATGAAGTCGCGGGAAGAACCCGAAGCAATCCTACAAATGGTGTCCGACGCTCAGACACAATTGGGGTTAAACACGACCCTCCTGCGGGAAGAAGAGAAAACCCTCCTCAGGGAAAGGGAAGCTTTCGCTCAGGAAGTCAACAAGTCTTACTCGAACCTCCGTCGGCAACAGTCTTCCTTACAAGTGGATCAGCAAACGGTGGCCTTGCAACTTCAGGAAGGCCGACTCAGATCCGGTTCGGTCGGGACTCCCTACGCGACACCCGCTTCGTCCCGAAAAGGCTCCCCCCTTCGAAGGGGAGTCATTCGACTTTCATGACGTCATCGGTACTCCAGGCCCCCTACTCGATGGCGGGTACACCTCAACGGACCATGGACCCTATCCCGGTGTTTATGCAACAAACCGAGATCGCTACGGAAACCATGTCAATGCCGGTGCCGGCAGGTGTCTACAGCCGTGCTGTGACTTCTCAAAAGCCGTTCATGCCCGAAAGACCAAGGCAACGAGAACCCCCCGAGTACATACCCCAGGACTCGTACGGGATGCGTGGACACAGTAACCCCAGCCCACCTTACTTTACACCGGCCCACGGAGATCGCGGCG
>NW_009798399.1:98893-100729 GCF_000520075.1 Aphanomyces astaci
GTCGACACCAAGCCGCCGGGAGTGGCGTGGCGTCAAAAGTGACTCCTAAAATGACTCCCGATACTGACAAGAAGAAACTGACACTTACCAAGACTGTGAGCAGCAGCCCCGGGAACAGTAAACCCAGGGTTACGCCCACAGCCACAACCAAGACTATGATGCCACCGTTACACGGAACTTCGGCAGCTCCCCGAGCCATGGAAGGGAGCTACGAAGACCCGGACGAGGGTGCTTCTGAAACAAGACTACAAGGCCAGGAGTGCCTTATGACCAGAGGAGATCCAAACTCCGTAGATGACATGACTACTAAGACCGGACGAGACGAGTCCCCTACTAACGATGACGACCAAGCTCTCGGTATCAGACGGATCGAATACCTGACCGATGAAGCACACAATACTCCAGGGCTCCCGCTGGACGCGACCCTGCTGACAAGTATAACACAACAACCAAATGAAACTTACACCAACACCAAATCACCGCGCTCGCAAGCGGTTGACCCAGCAAGCTTTAAAGGCGCTACGATCCCCTCGCCCCTTACGAACGCGAAGGCTGACACCCGGCCTGCCGGCCTCAAGGCAGCCGTGCGCTCCCAGAAAACAGCCACTTCGCGGGCCACGACTACTACAACTACCCCTGGGATTCAGAGCTTCAAAAACCGGAGGTCAAAGAAGCTTAGACCTCCCGCCACGCCCGGACCGCATTCGGCAACGTCAGGGACGCCCACGAACCTGGCAACCACCCCTGGTTACGAAACTGGACCTTCTCCCGGGGTGACTCCCGTCTTTACGGAAGGCCAAATCGAAGCAATCATGCGGGGCGACCTAACGGGCATCCCCGAGGCTCGGCACGTAGATATCGAGGAGCGTCTGTACCCTGTCTCACCAGCCGACCTGGAACGTCAGCTCGTCCGACTCAAACAAGAAAGAAAGGATGCCACTCAGGAAGATATCGTCAAGGTGGTTACAATGGCCCTTCGCCGGCCCTTGACACGGGACGACGCGCATCTCTTCGAGTCGCCTTCGAACATCGACGATCCCGATCGCTGGCTCGACTGGTTCTCCAGCACCCTGGAAACATGCGACGAGGCCCGGACGGCTAACCGCAACTTCGAAAACGCGCGAGTGGCGATCATTTCCGACACGCAGTGGTCACGTTTCCAGCGAAAAAACCTGGCCTCAAACGAGCTACCCGGCTTTGGACCCATCCCTGAGGCCGATTGCACGCCACCCGAGGGTGACGTCCTACCTATCGGCGGTACTAAAATTCCCCGCCTACCTGCTCGACAACTGGTCAAAGTCCACCGAGTCGTACAGTACCACTTAACCGACGACAGGACCTCTTTCACCCTACATTAAGGGACTTGGAACTCACACGACTACCCTCGGCCATCTGGCGCATCCGTCGCAGGACGCTCTCATCTCGGCGCCACTACCTGGACCTCGCCCTCGGGGGCCATCACATTGAAAGCACCCTCGCCACCCCTGACGGCCGGTCGCAAACCCCGGAGTCTCTCTCCCCGGGTGTCGTTGACTCAAACAATCCCCTCGAGCCCCTCGACGTCGAAACCACCTATCTAGGGGCCCCGATGGTCGAATTGCCGTTCCTGGGCCTAAACGATGACGAGCTCCTTTCAATGGTAGCACCATTCCCTCGACCAGACCAAAGGGTGTGCCAAGTGGGTTCCAATCCGAACGCCCCGTTGGTTCAGGTCCGTATCCAAACGGCGGACACGCTCGCGTTAGTGGATACAGGAGCTTCCGTGACGGTAATTAGCGAGGCGTTCTGGAACGAACTCGGGAGTCCTCCTCTCCAAAAACCGGCGTATGGGTTGGT
>NW_009798399.1:104476-110864 GCF_000520075.1 Aphanomyces astaci
CCTCTCTGGACAACCTGAAGAGAAAGCTGGCCAGCCCCCCAATCCTAGCCTACCCGGACTTCGAACTACGATTCACGGTCTTCGTGGACGCATGCCCCATAGCCCTGGGGGCAGTATTGATGCAAGAACAACGAGGCCGACACCGAGTGATTGCGTATGCTAGCCAAGCCCTGGACGCCTCTCAACAAAAATGGATCAAGAAGAAAGTCGGAGTCTCGGAGATCGAGTGTTATGGGTTGGTGTGGGCCACAACCAAGTTCAGACCCTACCTCGACCGGAGACACTTCACGGTCTACACGGATCACGCGGCCCTAGTATGGTTATACAAGACCGGATCGAAGTCCGGAAATGGGAAGTTGGCCCGGTGGGCCGTGCACCTACAAAGCCTGGATTTCACAGTGGTTCATCGCCCTGGAGCACAGATGGGGTGCGTTGATGGACTGTCACGACTCCCCATAGAGTCCCAGGGCGAACCCACCCTGAGCGCATATCATTGGGATGCGGAGACCGAAGATTTCTCAGCGGTGCCCCTGCCGGCAGGGGGTCCCCGAGTGTGCTCTATAGCCTCGGGAGTAGTGGGAGCGATCACAAGGGGCCAAGCCCGCGCGTCGGAACCACCCCATGAACCCCCGGAAGCCAAAATGATAAAAGGAGTGAGCCCCAAGGACCCAAGCAAACTCCCCAGAACCCCTGACCGTTGCCCCGACGGCGAAACCCCCGTCTCTGAGGGCTTGGAGGATTCTCTAGTAGATGCTAGAGAATCCTCCGGCTGCCGAAGCGGACGGGGTGTCACCCCTGAAACTACCTCCGTACTACGACGACACGTACGCTCTGCCCGACCGGGTACTACGTAAAGAACAGGCAAGGGATCCGTTCACCATTTCCATGAAGGCGTACCTCGAGGACAAGGCACTTCCCCTGGAAGAATGGCTTATGAAGGTGGTAACCCGGACGTCCGAGCATTACGAAGTGAAGGACCAAGTACTCTATCGGAGGGTGATCTTGAAGTCCCCAATCAGAAATCCCAGGTTGAATCTAGTACCGGTAATTCCGATCTCGATGACGACCGACGTCTTGGCGCTCTGCCACGACTCCCCGTTGTCTGGGCACTTCGGAAGAGAACGGACCTTGGAAAGGGTACGACGAGTTGGGTACTGGCACCGATGGGGCGAGGACGTCCGGGAGTACTGCATCTGTTGTGTCCGATGTGGCGCCGCCAAGGGTACGAGACCCTGGAAGCAAGGGCGACTGCAACGGATGCCCGTGTACGGCCTCAGGGGCCCGTTCAGTTTCGTCGTGGTCGACGCGCTCGGCCCCTTACCAACCACCCCCGGAGGGAACAAGTTCATCCTGGTGTTCATGGACTACTTCACGCGTTGGGCGGAGGCTATACCGGTCCCAGATCTCAAGACCACTACCTTCGTGACCGCGTTGATAGACGACGTGATATGCCGGCATGGGGTGCCGGACAAGTTGCTGTCGGATCGCGGGTCGAATTTTGTGACTAAACTCGCCGAAACCCTCTACCAGACCCTGGGAATCGAGAAAGTGGCTAGTGCCCCCGGACATCCTCAGGGACAGGGGCTGGTGGAACGATTTAACTCCACGCTGGCCACAATGTTGAAAATGTACGTAAATGCGGCCCACACGGACTGGGACGTGTACCTGCCACGGCTACTATGGGCTTATCGTACCGCCCACCAGGAGACTCTGGGAGATACTCCGTTCTTCTGCATGCACGGGAGGGATCCCGTGCAGCCCTTCCATTTGGCTTTCGCGAACCAGGAGCCGCTTTGGAAGTCAGACGAACTCCCACAATGGCGCAGGAAACAGAGTGCGTGGTTCACAACCACTCGGAAGCTAGTGGAAGCCCAGTTACTCCAAGGGCAGAACCGAGATGCGACCTCTCGAGACAGTCAGCGGAAAGTTGACTTCCAACCCGCAGATTCCGTATGGGTCTACCAATACTTCCATAAGACGACACACCCTGACGACATCAGAGTCCGAAAGTTCGCCTACCACTGGCACGGACCCTACCGAATCCACTGTCGGCAAGGGGAGAACACGTACCGGATTTACTTACCTACCCACCCCGACCGAGTCGTCCCTATCAACGTGGACCGGCTCAAGGCTTTACGAGGTTATTGGACTCGCCCGTTTAACGACGAGGTCCCGGAAGGATACCAAGAGACTGATGGCACCTGGGAGGAGGCCTGTGACGTCCTTCTGGGCGACGATCTGCTTCCAGACTCGAGCTTCATCGACCGCCTTGAGTTCGCCGACGGAGACGTGGCCTACACGAACACCCCTACGCCCATTGTCAAGGTCCTGGACAAGAGGCGCACGGCGCCCGGGGAGCCCGAATACCTGGTAAGGCATGCGGATGGAGAAACCCATTGGACCCCGCGATCTCGGCTTACCGATTACGAGTCGTTCATCTCGGAATATGAGAACCTGGAACGCTCTCACCAAGGCCTTCCTACCCTACGTCGCAGCCCCAGACTAGCGGAACTCGACGTGGAAGCCGTGGTTCGCTAGTACTAGCTACTCCGTCAGTCAGCCCGATCCTTTCTTTGGATTCCGGGAAGACTCAAAATACTGCATTTATACATGAAACACTGCATTACACAAGAACCGGACTATTCTCGCCGTCCCGGAAAGTCAAAGGTCTATGATCACCGTCTCCTCATCGGTGTCCGTAGCGGAATTGGACAACAAGTCCACCATTTCCGGTGCCGGGAGCGTACTCTGAACCCCGGAAGCTGAAAGGGTTGGGGACGCGCCGAACGTCGTGTCCGTTTTCGGTACCCCGGTGGTGTGGGGAAGTGGGGGCGTATGCCCCGTGGGGGGAATACCCGCTGGGCGCGGCATAACACGTGCCCACTGGGACCCTTAGGGGGGATGCGAACGGTCGCCCACCACGAACGGGAAACGCCCCTGATAGACGCCGGCGCGTCGGCACTCTTCGGGCTGAGCATACAACCACGTCAACACTCGCGACACTCTCTCCTGAGAACAGTTCGCCGGATTCAAGGGGTCAAACTTCTTCAACCAAAACTCCCTGAGCGAGCGCCCCTTGAGGAAGGCTAGAGTGACCATGAAAGGGGGATCGAACGGCTCCGTGCGAGAAGTGGACGGAACCTCCGGCCGGAATTCCGAACCTTGCGACGACAAGTATTCCTGCACGTCTCGAGCACCCTGGACCGAGGCCATCATCTTCAAAGATACCCCGTCGCGAAGGAAGTCCGGCCAATACGAATGGGGGTAACAAAGGAAGCGCAACAAGTCGGTTCCGTGGCGCCGAATGATGCGGTATAGGCATCCGATAATGCCCACCAATGGCCCCATGGCCGCCTCAACTTCGGCATTCACTTCGGCCGACCCCCGCATGAAACGACGGTTCCAGTGCGCGAGGGCATGGTTTTCCCAGAAGTCCTCGAGTTGTTCCTGGAGCTCCGCCCACAGCGGAAGTCGACGCCACGACGAATGAATAAACGACTCCTGCGCTTTGTACTGTTCCCACGGCTTCGATCAACGTCTCGGGGTAGATTCCGGTCCGCGGATGGCAAAGGAACAGCAGCGTGAACGCGGGAGACTTTTCGTTTACCGGGACGCCCTCCTGTGGCCGAGCGTTTCGCGGGACGCGAAGGGGATGGGGGTACGGGTGCCTTGGCTCCCGCCTGTCCTGGGAGGGTCGAACCCTTAGCCCCCGAGCCCGGAGGGGCCTCGACAACGTCCGCCTCCAGGACTCCCGACGACGGTGTGGAAGACTCCTTCAACGCATCCCTCATGACCGGGAGGGCCGTATTCACCCAAGCACTGAACGTCGGGCCCCGGACTCGCCCAAGCAGGGGCTCCGTCAAACCGCGCGCGGCCTTGGCAGGAAAAATGCCTACGCTCTCGATGCAGGACTTGAAGCGATCCGGATCACTCGAGGTCCACGCCTCTATCAGCGGCGCCACGCCGGCGGCCCCGGACACCTGCAAATGTTGCGCGACCCAATCCCAAAACGACGGGACGGCATCTTGGAAGTGCTCGTTGGCATGCAACAAGGCTCGGGCCGACGTCCGCTCGCTCTCTTGGAACGCTTGAAGTTTCTCCTCGAGATCGTGGCTGGCCTGTTTCTCACGAAGTAACTTTTCCTCCAACTGGGCCAAATCTTCGCGGTGATGCTGGCCCTGGCTCGCGTACCCCTGTACTCGGGACTCCAGGGCTCCCAACTTTCGTAATGCGTCGGCCTGGAAGGCCTCGATTTGGCTCCGGAGGATCTTGTTTTTAAGGCGGGAGTCCTTGGCCCTCGCCTTCTGAGTCTTGGCCGCCTCCCGGAGGTCTTGGTTCTCGGCCAGTAGGATGTCCCAAGCCGGGTTGCTAGCAGAAAAACGGGGAGGTTGCGCTTCGAGTTGCGCGATGCGGTCTTGGGCGACTCTGAGTTGTTCCTGGAGTTCTCCCGCCGTGGTAAGTGCCCGATCCCGATCCTGACGCGCCTTCTCATAGTCTGCTCTCTCGGTTTCGAGGCTGCGGCGAAGGTCCCGGCAACCACCAACGACTTGTTCTGAAGCGCCAGCTTGACAACCCCTTCCTTCCCGGCGACCAACCTGGCCGAATGCGCCGTGTAGTTCCGGGCATCGTTCACCTCGGCAGTCATGACTTCCAGGGCCTGGTCCGCCTCTTGAACTCGCCGCCCCAGCTCGGTGGCCTTTTCCGTTTGGGCTGTCAACTGACTCGTCAGGTCCCGGGTTCTGCCTGCTGGTCGTTCAGCCTGGCCTGGGCTTGGTCACGCTGCTCCCGGAGGTCGTGTTGTCCTTGCTCCAAGGATCGGAGCGACTCTTGGGCCTCTTGTAGCAAGTCGTGGGCCCCCTCCTGTTCAGCCTGTGCCGTATCCAAGACCGGTCGACTCGAATCCAGGGCCGTCCGGAGGTCCAGGACTTCGGCGTTCACTTCAGAAAACGTCGCTCTCAAGAATTCCACTTCGTCCACCAGGGCGTGACGAGCTTGTGACATGTCGTGGGGACCGCTCCCCAGGGTCGACGCCATCGCTGCCCGAACTTCCTGGAGGACGCGTAACGATCGTTCGTTTCGCCGAATGCTGTTGCGCAGGTCTGCGATGGCATGGGAGAGCACGGTGCGCATACGCAAGAAGGAATATGGCGAGGCGTGGTCATCCGGCCCCTGAGTGGCCGCCTGCTCTGCGAGCGCCGCGTGGTCTCGGGTGGAGGAGACTGTAGTGGCATCGTCGTCCGGCGCTCCGGAAGTATCTGCGGGTCCCCGCGGCCGAGCCGTCGGTGGCGGTGTCATCCTCGCCGAACTGTGATCCATGTTCGTGGCCTCCGAGTCAGGTTGCCGAATGAAGCGACCTCGCTGTGTGCACCTTTTCTGGCTGCGGGATTCTTTCCGGACCGCGGCGCTAGCCGACCTTTCTCGCCCAACGACCATTCTCCCGGGACTCTGTGTGCTGATTGGTCCTTGCCGGAGCTTCGGACTTAAGCGGAGGAGAATGTCACGGGGTGAAAGAAAGCGACTTTCTTTCGACGTTTCCCGCTAACCGTCATGTCTCCGGTTACAGGATCATCATCCCACTGTAACTCTGGGACTAATCTGGTCGAACCCGTTACTCCCGGAACCAGCAATAGCCAGGTCCCCGATCTTCCCACAATGTTCTGGTGACTCTTTGAACCTCGGAACGACGCCTCCGCTTAGATAGCTAACCTTGACTTTTACTTTTGACTTACTCTACACGCTTGTGCCTTGTGTTCGCTCGCTCGCGCCGCGCCTACCTTCGTCAAATAGTTACAAACCCTGTGACAAATCTACCATCGGCAAGTCCCCCTGCAAGCTCACTAGGATGGCCACAGTCCACACGACGAACCGAAAGCCCACCAACACGACAAGACCTACAAAATGGCCATTGACAAAGCTAAGAGTCGTAGCTAGCAACGGTGGGAGTTCCCCGTGGAGGCCTTGTTGGTGTATGCGTCAGACGTAGCAGAGCTTCAACTGCACTCACACACACACCAACAAGGCCACTTGTGCCATGCCGCGAGGTCCGATTATTCGGCCATTCGTCCAAGATGTTTAGAACAATAGAATAGTAGAAGATCCATAGTGGACTAACAAGTAGAAATTCAGTTTTCATTTACACGATTAGCTATGGTGCACGTCAACTAAAACCTTCCATCATGCCAAATCCACGACTGCAGGTTTTATTGTTTAACGTATTCAAATTGTAGTTAAACCTTAATCGTTCATACGTTAAACCCTGATTTCATGCGTTTTATTCCTCAGGAGGTTAAAGCTGCGGAAACATTCCGGATACTACCTACGGATACCAGTCACATACAAACATCAAGATGCATTTCAGCGGCCACCTCTATGGCCAAATTTTCACCCG
>NW_009798399.1:114501-115351 GCF_000520075.1 Aphanomyces astaci
CCGTTATTCAAGTTACTTTAGACATTATTTAAGCCTGAGAAATTTTTAAACAATGAATTTAACCCTGGAATTGCCAAAAAAGGTGCAAAGCACAATACATTGTACATACAGTTCACAGCCTACTGTATCACTAGTTTGATTGGCTAATCGCCATCATTGCATTACGTCATAGACAGGCCGATCAATCTGACAATTGTCGCACATACGTTCCTTGCAGAATGGTTGAGGAACGCTCTTTGTGAACAGGTGATACATTAACCTGCGGGTCGGATGACCATCGGACTTCCTGTCAAATTTATCCTTGTTAAGTACGCCTAGTACTAAGTACTTACTCACATATTGTCGAAGTTTTCACTTGTTGTCGAAGTTTTGCTCAGATATGCTTACTCACATGTTGGCGATTATTAGTACGTACAAGAGCTCATTCATCAGATTTTGTAGGCCAGATATACAACAATCAAGAGAGACGTAGGACAGCTGGCCTACATTTTCACATTTATCAAACTTCATGACCATACAATAACTCATATAACGGGTCAAGTAGCGAACGGTTTTGCGAAATCGTAGGCCACGCATCCTACTCCATATTGCACGCCTATAATTGGCTGAAATATACATGACCTCAAGACATGATCACCGCAATGCTTGCACTGCATCTTTGGCGAGGTTAATGGTCGCCATGTTAAAGCAAGTAAGCGGAGAGAAGTTGTTTCTTTGGCGAATCATTTGCACTGAGCTACTGGTGCCCTGAATCGCCACACCTACTATCGATCGATTCTTAGTACTGAATTTTGTATGTAAAGTATCACACCAATTGAAATCATACACTAGTTAGACATTGATGGTGGTT
>NW_009798400.1:0-31156 GCF_000520075.1 Aphanomyces astaci
TGACTCCCCTGTGTTTTTCAGTTTACCAAATTAAAATACGTTTGAATTAAAATATGCGTTTCAAAATCGTCGAAACGCAAAAGCAGAATGAAAAATCCAATATTGACCCCCCCTAGTTATCAACCTGTTGTAAGCCAATAGAAATGCACCTCTTATTCGTTAAAATGTATTCCTTTTGGAATTAGTGCCCCTGAAAAATTATGCCTTGGACCAGTCATTTCTTTGTTCACCTACAGCAATCGTTACTATAACAGTTAACCCGCTCGGATGGACGACCAATTCGAAATACATATTCATTTGATACCTAATATTATGAAAGCATCCCACTAACTAGAGTTTTGGAGGATTCATTACACAAGTCTAAAACATGCGCCGATCCCTGGTGTCACACGAAAAACGCTACTTTTGAAAATCCGTACGTGTTAACAGTCGACGAGACCATGGAGGGGTATTTATTAATTCGCATCATTTTATAGAAGTGCTTCCAACCATATGCTCAAGAATAACCTGCCCAAATTTGATGGTAAGAAATATTAAATGATACGAGTATTATGTCATTACAGGTGGCCCATCTACGATATCCTTAAGAATGCTTTGGTCATCGTCGCTTTCTTCATCGTCGCTTGATTCAATCGTACCGGACATATATTTAATGTACTTATCTCTAGCAATAACAACTTCATCAGTAAGACCATATTTGACCTGACCTTTCTTTTGTCCTCGTTTGAATCCACGACTCAAAAGATACTCCTGAACGGATCGTAGACACGCTTTTGTATCTTGTTGTCGGTTTCATCGTACGCAACATGACCATGCTGTTTCAAAACTGTCATAACATCTTTCGCTACGACTCGTGTTCGGGTCCGACGTCGCTCGCGGACGAATTCTACAATGAGACGCAGCACTGCTTTTGTCTTTGGAACTCGAGATGTATGAGTAGAATTGTTAGCAGGTAACTAGGGGGAGTCAATATTGGATTTTTCATTCTGCTTTTGCGTTTCGACGATTTTGAAACGCATATTTTAATTCAAACGTATTTTAATTTGGTAAACTGAAAAACACAGGGGAGTCAATATTGACTTCAGAGGACTTCACTGTCGATGCACTCACAGGCAGTTATCCGTATCCGAATATAACTCACTTGGAGAAAATGCCGCATCATTCAGAGCGGTCAGCCATCCTCGTTGACTTGGACACTATGATTCGAACAATTATCACTTGCAATCTACGTTCGACGCATGCGACTGGTTAGAGGTTCACAGGCTTCTTCAATTGCGTTTCATGCTCCTAAGCTCGCGCTATATGCTTCCTCGGAGGCCTGTGCTACGTTCAATGGAGCAGTTATCTGTCCTTCCATTCATGTCTGTTTCTGACTTTGTGCAAGAAGTAAGAGTTTGTCAGAGTACACTTGCATTCTTAGTTCATTTGTTAGAAATGCACAGTGTATTTCAACCAACAAGCAACAGAAGTCAGCGACCAGTTTGGGTACAGCTTGCCTGTGCTTTACACCGCCTGGGTTGGTATTAACTGTTATAGTAACGATTGCTATAGGACGAACAAAGAAATGGCTGGTCCAAGGTATAATTTGTCAGGGGCACTAATTCCTCAAGGAATACATTTGGACGAATAAGAGGTGCATATATTGGCTTACAACAGGCTGATGACTGATGTCTTAGCCGATGGATGAATGGTGCTGAATGTCAAGCTAAATTTCCCTGAACAGTATAAGGACAGCTTGGCCGAGCGGTTAAGGCGATAGACTAGAAATCTATTGGGGTCACCCGCGTGAGTTCAAATCTCACAGCTGTCGATATTTTTTCGTCCTTCCTGCTACTCAAATTTTATCCCACATCGCTTGTCACTAAATTATACTGCTCACACCAACATGTAAAGTACCTTGGTCGTAACGATCGAATACGCTTCCTGCAATACACACTCCAAGGCTAGGTATTTTGTATTTATTAGCAATATCTTCTTTAGGTGTATATGGTATTATAATTGCAGGTTGGTCTAGTAATTCCAAATATGCCTTTTTAGGTGCTTTACGTTCATCAGCTCAAATGGTATCTTATGAATTAACCATAGGTTTTTCAATATTGTCTGTAGTGGTTTGTGCTCAATCTTTAAATTTAATAGATATAGTTTTAAGTCAACAAAAAATTTGGTATTGTGTGGGCGTTTTTGGTCGACAAGGGATACTACGGCATGATCACAGACTTATGAGGTGTGTACCCCAAGAAGAACCCATCAAGAGGCCTACTCGAACGAGAGGACGTTGAGCGGAACCGTCAAGTGTCGGCTCACCGGGTGCTTGTGGAAAACGTTTTTGGCCGTATCTGCTTGTTGTGGAAGTGTCGTGTGCGATCTATGGCTCATTCAAATGCGTCGAGCTGAAGTGCAGCGCCAGTCGAGTTCCCGTCGTGTCGAAAGATTTGCTGTCAGGACAGCAGATACAGCCGCCATTCAATACGTGGCTTGATTTCCCCCAATTTGTCGCAAAGCCCATAAGTTTAGTGTTAGTGGTCGAGGGATACGATTTTGTATATGAACGATGATGATATAGTTCAAAAAAGGAGTTTGTCGCACTGCCGTAAGACCCCATGCTATCTTTCACCCGTCACACTCCAAGTGCTACTTGCAATAGTCATCCAGCATTTCACCAGGTTAACCACTGTACCACGATAACGTGACGGATCAGTGATTTGCCGATTTTGAGCTCCATTCAATCGACCATACCTGGCGAAGTTCAAATTATCTCGACGTGAAAGTTGCAGTGCCGAACTCTCCTTTTGAGCTTTATCTCATCGTCCGAATACAAATCAAGTATAAGAGTTTGAATCAGGGCAAATAAAATGTCCAAGTTAGGCGCTCAAACAGGCGATCGGTGATTCGCCGGATTTTAACCTTGTATTCAGTATCGGAATTTTACGATGAAACAAAATTTTTGATTTATAGAGAAATATTATATCTATGCCGTAATAATATTTTACAGGTCATACTTGATTTGAAAACAGACTAGCCCCTCTTTAAGTTAGTACTATTCCCAACATAAAGTTTTGAAGGTATCAGTTGTTGCAGGCTTTTATTTTATCCAATCATATCAATTCTTGAATTGTATTGGGTAATGCAGCTCGGTAAATCACCGATCTTTTGGCAAATCACAGATCCGTCACGTTATAATCGCGGAGGTATCCTCAGACTGAAATCCCAGCTCAAGACCAGTTCTATTTCGAACCAGTCGCCAGCCTCGAAATAGAACTGATGTAATATCCAAATCACCTCACAAAAAGTTATTTATGGTAGTATTTAGGAAAACCAGCGGTCTTTTGGAAATTCTTCGATTTTTAATCTGTTCAGCGGATATTGTAAAGGTGATGAGTGTCTGACAAAATAAGCCTGATTTCATATCGTGCATAGTTATATCCTGTCCCGTCACTATTCTCACGACACACCTTGCAAACTGGTTTTGCAGTCTATTACTACTGTAGTACTTCAGTATATACTTCGAAGTACTACCTCTGTTCCAATATACTGTCGACATTTGGTTTCAAAGCGACCCCAAAATCGCATTTCTTGTTCAAATTTGATGAAACATATCTTTTTCGATGGCGTATGAAAAATTGGAGGATTTGTGGTCAGCACATTTCAAAAAAATACAGTCTTGCCTATAATAATTGACTTTGTTTAAAGCGATTAAATTTATTTTTACCAAAATATATAGGGGTCTGAAGGGGCCAATTTACCCATTACTAGCGCACAAATGATTTCATCCATCTGATAAATTTCTAAACCAATGAAATCAATGGAAATATTTCATGGGCGAATCATAGGGCATTTATTGTCGACAGTAATTTGGAACAAATGGGATTTTGAATTGTCGACAGTATACTGTGTTGGAACAGAGGAAGTATTGTGCTTTGCATGAACTTTGCCCGTTCTTTTAGCTCATAATACAAGGAGGTGATAGGAATATAACCACAGGGCCAAGAACGTTATTCAACGCAAACCATGAATCTGGCACCTGTGCTAAACTTGTAATGACGTTAAATTCGACAATCACCATTCGTAAAACAACATGCAAGGCGAGCGGTTGAACGTCGAGTTCCCGGACTCCTTTCGGTGTCAAGTGGCAACCAAGGTTGGCGTGCCATTGGGCAAGAGCAGAACTAGTGTCGGAAAGCCAACCGAGCTGACCATCTCGACTGGTACGTCGTTTGGGGTACTTCATGCGTCTGTGATGGATGCCGTCACGACCGCTGTCGTCGAACACCATGCTGTCCCAACGAACGTTAAGCTCTCTTGGGACCCTGCTACCCAAACTACCCCCAGCGGCATCTTCGTAAAGGTGGCCGCAAACACAACGCAGGATAAATACGTCCAACTGACGCTGCAAAACTACTCGGATGTGCTCCAACAAGTATGGGACAATGCCAGCAAGATTCGAAATGCACAAGCATCATTCAAGCTGCTGCTGTTTGTCTACATCGGTAACACAACATTAACTTCGTATAAATAAAAAAATATTGATTAATTTGAAGGATGCAATTAACCAAAATATTTTTGTGGCATTTAGAAAATGCGGCAAGCACCGCGATAAGACGCGCAACCTCAAGCAACATTGCAACGTCAGCGGTCAGAGTTGAAGATTATATTTGCGACCAAAACATCGTGCTTGGACCGCTCCAAACGGATTATACGGGGGTCGTTGCTGCCCGTTTGCCCGTGACTGCCCCCGTCGAAATACCGTCGAATGCAACAATGGGCCAGCTTGGCCACATTGACGGCATGCTCGCCCAGCATGCTGCCGCCCGTCACCGCGAAAGTATCTCCCAGTCAAACGACACGTACCGCAGGGTGCGTATGCGCCTTGGCACGATGGCCAGCTTCCCTGTGGACATTTTTCTCTCGGTGGAAGACCTGCGTGGCATTCTGGGAATTCCCCCGTTCGACTTGACACCAATATTTAGGGCGCCAGTAGTGGGAGAAATTCCGGTGCCCAGCGTCAATGTTGAGGACAGTGATCATATTAATGAGTAATTTCAGATTATTCATTTAAAAATGTATCTTTGTCTAAATCTGTGGAATTGTAGCCGCAGTGACGGTACAAATTGAGTCCTATCTGCTCATCTTTTTTTGTGCATTCCACAAATGCTACATCTAATACTGACCGAATGTTGAAGCGGAATGCCATGGGATATTTTCCGATCCAGCGCTTCAGAAGGCTAAAACCAACTTTAATGGGATTCAACTTCGGGGAATATGGCGGCAAAACAAAACAATAATGCGCCTCGGGCATGGACTGCGTCTTGAAGTTCTTTGTACATGTGAATTTTCGCGTTGTCCACGATCAATATCGAGCGCGGCAATGGCCAAGGGTTCAAATACTGCAAAACTTTCCGGACCATGGCGTCGTGAAAATTCACACGGTCAAAAGTACCTACATTAATTAATTATTAATGTGAATTTATCCCAAACAAAAAACTCCAAAATAAATATCAATCATACCATCGACATATTCCCAAGACAAAAACCCTGCAGTAGTAAATGAAGCCAGAGCGGAAACTCGTTGACCACGAGAAAAGGGCAAGTCCATAATCGCCTTTTGATTCCGCTTCGACCAGGCGTACTTGCGGATTGAGTCCCGGCCGTCCTTTGATGTCTCATCGACAAAGATCAGTTGATCAGGGTATGAGTAGTACGGGCTTAAGCGCCGATAGTAGTCCCGAAGTTCAAACTCAGCAGTCTCGCGGGCACGTTTCTCTAGGACTATTTACTTGAGAATTAATGCAAGAAATATGCTCAATTATACCTTTTCGCGTTAATCCTAGATCATGCATGAGCGCTCTGCATATCTTAGACGCTGAGATGTTGTTGAGCGACGGGAACTGCAGTCTCAGCGCCTCTTCGAGCTCCTCTAAGTAGAAGCAGGGATGCGCGATGGCGTACTCGCTGACCCATGAGTTCACTTCCGGCGGCCATCTCTTCACCCGGACCCGCCTCTTCGTGTCGCAGACATGGCCAGTTGTCGAAAACATCTTGTTGAACCTGGTTACACTACGCTCGGAGATGCCAAGGAGGAGGCACACGCATCCGGTTTCGATTCCGTAGACTTGAACGAAGACAACGCATCTCCAGCGCATGTCAATGCTGATCATGGTAAAACAACTTGTTTGCCGAATTCAAATCGGCAAACAAGGTGATTAAGCTTAAACTCTGGCACGCCATCAATTACTTACCCAATCATCGTTGCGTATGCAGTTGTTTAAACATCGCCATCCGTAAAAATATGAATTCATCAACCGTAATATATTACGGTTGACCGGACAGGACTAATTCAACGACGAATTTTTTTTAAACCACGGATTTAGGCCTTGAATAGCCAGAATATATGAAAAGCACAATATATGTTAAATAATTTAATCTCCAGTCTTGTATTTGGCCACGTGGGAGGTTATAAATCATCACCCAGTGGTACTTCGATTTGCATTTAGAATTGGTATGGGGTATAAATATTTCGAAGTTAACTTTTGAGTGTAACACTATTATGGGCACTAGTACTTCGAAGTACTATTACTACGTAATAATTATTCTTAACTGTAAAATATGGTTGACACCTGGTGAAGATTTCTGTCTTACCTGTGTAGATGACGTGCAGATACTGTCAAGCAAAGTGCTAGTGTATTGTATAGGACAGCTTGGCCGAGCGGTTAAGGCGATAGACTAGAAATCTATTGGGGTCACCCGCGTGAGTTCAAATCTCACAGCTGTCGATGTATTTTTCGTCCGAGATATCTCAAAATTTTGAGGTCTGATTGGCCTACCATAGTTGGACGAATGAAACGGATCAAAATGAAACGTGGGCATTGGATTGGATATAATACAGTGCCAGTAGGTACACATGCGAAAAACACAAATTGACCATGGCCGTTCAGGACACAGCCGTAGTCACGCCCCAGCAGCCAACGACAAGCCGCACCCGCGCGCCGTTGTCAGGACTGCAACATGCTGCCATCGGATCTGCCTCTGGTATCTTTGAAGTGTGTTGCCAGCAACCACTGCTCTCGATCAAAAACTGCATCCAGGTACACTAGATGCGATGCACCGCCACTTCCCATACCGTTCGTTACCGCCGACCCACGCAAGTCTTGTAGCAAAACCAACCCATCTCGTTTCGGCCGTCGGTGCTGTATCGCGGCGTGGGCATCATGTGTGCGTCGATCGCACCCGTGTCTGGCGTCCAGTTCGCCGTGGACGGGATGCTGTCGTCGTACCTCCAACGCCACCACGCATCCCCCCCCGCTTCCAGCGACACCAGCCGCATCGCCACGGCGTCGTTTGCAGGCGTGTGCTCGTCCTTGCTCAGTTCTCCCGCCGAGCTGGTCATGACGTTGCAGCAACGCACAGGGCACACGATGGTCCAAACCACTCGAGTACGTCCTTGTTCGTTCTCTCTCTCTCCCATTCGAATCGTTTTAAATGTGACATTTGAAACTAAGTCCGTTCTATTCTTAACGCTGTCGCAGGAAGTGGTGCATTCTTTCGGGATCACACGCCTCTACAAGGCACTGCCGTTGACCATGGCCCGGGAAACGGTGTGGTGTGCGAGCTTCCTGGCGCTAGGTCCCGAATTTGGCAAGAAATTGCACGCCCAGTTCCCAGTAGTGTTTGGGTCATTGCACGACGCATCGTTGTCCCAGCTCACGGCAGCTTCGTTGGCCGGTACAGCAAAAAAAACATGTCACAGATCTACTACTGTACTGTACTGTACTATACTCCCTTGTAGGCAGCGTGGGCGCGGGACTCGTAGCCGTGTTGGCAACTCAACCTGTCGACACAATCAAGACCATTTTACAAGGCAAAGCCCTGGACAAAACCCCGTCGCATACGCTCACAGAACTCCAAGCGCTGTGGCGCCAAGGCGGGCTACTACATCTATACAAGGGCACAGTGCCTCGAGGGTTGCGCCTTATTGGCGCCGTGTTTATCTTGAGCGAGACCAAAAAAGCATTGGAAAACCAAGTATACAAATTCCAAGAGGATTATCGACCCGCGACGTTTCTGTAAACCGAACGATCTTGCTATATACATACAGTGCTGGCCCCCGTTCTTATCTGAGATTAATTTTGTCCAATAAAACGTAGAGACTTGCGGAATACACCATTCTCTTCGTTTTCATTGGTTGTTAAATCGGTCAGTTACAAGAGAGCTTGATCATCCAATCAAAAAGTTGTGTGCGTGCATAATTCGTTGCTTGACATTCCAGCGAATGAAATGTCATGAAACGTCTAGTGTTTACGATATACTTGTATATATTACTGTAATAGTAGACGACGTTTGGTACCAGCTGTGTGATGGGATGTCGACTTGTTGCATATGGAATTCATAAGAACAAGCAGTTTATGCAGGGGAGTGAGTTCACACCGCTGGTGTTGTAGGTAGTCTTGTTTGCTTCTAGTATTAATATTGTGCTTTCGAGCAAAATTTGGTATTTTCCGTAGATTCGACGAACGACGTCAAATCCACCTGAAATCGTCGAGACGTGATTTTACCTGAACTAAATATACTCACTGTGACTCCTGTCCGATACAACTTAACTTTTTGTAAAATGGAGAAGCTTGGCAATGCACCGGATACACCTGCAATTTGATTGGTCGAAAGGTCTTTTTTCGAAAATTTCATTGGCTACTTCTTTCCGTCGATTCATTTTGAAATCGAATTACCAATACTATTAATAAGTAAGTTAGTATGAAGTTTACAGGCGTAGCCGATTAATGTAAATTTCTAGCCCTGGCGGAGGGTTCACTTGTGGGCGCATATGACAGCTGTAAGAGCTATATAGACCGAGGTGGTTTTGGGTGGAGTTCACACCTCCTGTTATAGTAATACCGTTAGTCTGGTTTGCTTCCACTACGTACATACTAGAACTCATAGTAGTATATAGTAGTTGCAGTACTAGTATTATACATTATACAGTCTTGTTAAATAGTACGTCAGTATACACACCGCTACACAGTTATACACCACTCACTCTCGCGGGCGTCGCCGTGGAACTTGCGGCGGAGTGACTAGTTCTTTGAGGATTTGCGGCGTGACTAGTACTTTGCGGATACGCGGCGTGAGTAGCACTAGTAGTACTACTACTAGGCGCGTCCCTCTCGGCTACCCACCACATCGCATCTGGTTCCGATCGCGCGCTGATGATCAAGCTTCGGTGGCCGATCGTGTTGAAGATGGCAGGGTCGCCGTGGTGCATTTCGTCTTTGGCTACCTGTCGCTGGGATTCCAGCTCGATACGTTCAGCGCGAGATTGCCGCCGTTTCCATAGGATGAACATCGCAAACACGGCCAACAGCAGCAGGCCGCAGCCCACACCTACGTAGATGGACGTGTTCGAGCTGGAGCTGCTGACAGGTGCCGACGTGATGGGGGCGGCGGACGTCACCACCGGGGATGCCGTGACTGTGGTGGCTGGCCTAGGTGTCGTTGTCGTGACGACGGGAGCTTTCGTGGTGGTGATGGTGGAGGTGGTAGTGGGAGATTTCGTGGAAGTGGGAGTTGGCGTGGTGGTGGGAGTTGGCGTGGTGGTGGGAGTTGGCGTGGTCGTGAACGGGAACGGAAACGGTGGTAGTTCACCATTGGACGGACACCACGTGCCAAGGCACGCGTCGTGCGTCACCTTCGCGGTGCACGATACGGTCCTTTCGATGGCATCCAAGGCAAGGCACTCCCCACATTCGTATGTCAAGCGGTCACACGAGAACGACGTGGTGGACGTGGCGTACACCAAGCAGAATGGGACGGTGCTGCAAAGGTCCATTTGAGCTGCTACAGATCGGAAGACAAGGAATGATGCCACAACAGACCATTGTCCCGGCGTCATGGTAATGCGAACGATGAAGAGGAAGAGGAGCCATTACACCCACCCCTTCGAGCCTCTGCCAACCTGATCAAGGAAGTTCCAAACGGTTTTAAATCGTTTAAAACGTCCATCGAACCCAATTGTTATGTTTGAAATGTTTGAAACGTTTTATTTAAACCCTCAACAATGTTCACAAACTCGATCAAGATAATTTTATTCGCCATGCCGGTGGAAGCATACAAATATGCAAATATACTGTCATGTTTCTAAATAAATTAATTCAGAGAAAAACACGACGACCTTTATATATCCATATGATCCGAATAAAATCAGCTTCACCATCATGTTCTCACATCAAGAGCCAGCAACAACCGCGCAACATGGCGGGGTTCATGCAGAATGAGGTCGTCACTCAAGACATCACTGAGCACTGAGCGTTGACGCTCGGAGAGCACTTCCGATTTGACGCTACCATGCCTCACCCGTCGACTATTGTTGTATCCGTCCGTTGCCGTGGTCGTGGCGGCAGCAACTGCGAAGAATGATGCGCTTTGATTAGTAGCGACGAAGGAGTGCTTATTGTCCCATGGCACGAAATGTGATCGCTCGTCCGACCCTGCAAACTGCCCCAACTGCCTCACGCTCACCATGGGTGGCCTCGTCCCGCTGTGCGTGCACCAGCCCCACCTATGACGGATGCCCGAGAGCATCCATTTGCGAGGACGCCATGACGTCGAAACCGTCCACCATCGAGCCAACCACCACCAAGAAAACCCCCGCGACGCCGGTAGTTGCCACGACCACCACACCAACTACAAGTGTCCCCACAGACGCTCCCACGAACCCGACTACAGTACCACGACCAGCGCACCTCCCACCATGACCAGAGTTTCCCCCATCACAACTGTAGCCTCCCCGGCCAGTCCACCCCTTACAGCTATTCTAAAAGGAGCATCATGTGCATATAATATGGCCCCTGTCCAGCTCTGCGATCTGCGCGCTGGTTATCCTCGTTATTCCTTGTTTATTGTAATTAAAATGCCATCAGCGTTCGAACATCTTCTCCGTTCAGGCATTGCCAACTCAAAGTTGGCATCGTTGCCATCAGTTAATAGTGTAACTTTGCCCATTCTACAGTATTATGCGAACGCTTTTGGAGCTTGGTGCTTTATGAGTTTATGGTATAATTATTGTGAATTCCGGTGGAATTTTCTGTTAACTACTACGTAGTAATAGTTAGTGTAACTAGTCGACGCCACGTTTTGATTCGTCATAAACAATGCATTTTAGCCAATCATGTACTATATCCCAATGACTAGTCGTCATCAACCGTGAAAGGTCTCATAGCAACGATCTGGAGCGGCGGCAACACGGCAGCATGCGTACATATAGTCTCGGGTTCTCATGTAATCATCTTGCTACCGTCTAGAACAATGTTCACGCGTAAATTAGGCAAGTAGGTTGCAGTCTTTGAGCGTACCGAACCTCTCTATACCTATAATTGATGCAATTACAGAGGTTTTGGTTGACCCACAATACCTAATTAGGCCCTTAATTAAGGTAATTGAAGTCCTAATTCTAGGCGGTTTTGTTCTCTATGGAATTGGACGTTTGGATTGGCGAGGATTCAAATGGGCCAATCAAATCCGCATATTTTACCACGACCAATTAAAACACGTCCTGAAACCACTGCAAGTTTGTATTTAGAAGAGCAACCAAAGATCGCACATTTTACGGTTTCACTTGTCATCGTCGAAGAACATCTACATGGCGGCGACGGACGCGCGGCAACACCGCATGCTCACGCGAGACTGCCCTGAGGAAGGCGACCTAGAGCCTTATGGCTTTGCAACGGAAGACACGTCGGCGGCGTATGCGTACTCGGAAGCCTTCGTCAAGACGCTCGACTCTGCCATCCGTGCCAATTTTGGCACAGACTTGTGGCACGATATCTTGGCCTCCCAAAACGTCCCCAAGCATGCCACGGCGTGGTCCACCCACGGTAGGTTACCGATGACTCCATAGAACGTCGTCTCAATGCAAGTAGGGTGGGGCGACGCACTCAACACCGGTGGGTACTTCACAGGAGACCCATCCTTTCTCACGTCGATCGTGCGCTCCAACCAAGATGAGACCCCGGCCCGTCATAGTGCACACAGCACAGCCGACAGCAGCATCGAGGGTGAACCTTGCATTCACCACGAGGACTTGGAAGGTTTGTCGCCTTCAACTGAATCCAGCGAACCCGACGCCGAAAGCGCCGAACTGGACGTTTCCAATGCTCCTGAAGACTTCGACAAGGATTCAGCTACACACAACGTCATGCCGCTGGATGCGATGCTCAAGGTCATGCGGTTGGCTCAAACTATCCAACGTGCCGCCCGACGATTCAAGTCCCTTCTGCTGCAATCCAACCGCCCCCATCCACTGTACATTCACTGTACGTCCACGTCCACATGTCAATATCCATAACCTCCATGTTTAGTGCTTCATGGCGACAACCTTCGCGCCGCGGACTGGAACGGATCTAGCGACCCGTACGTGATCGTGAGTGTCCTCGAGTCCACCAAGCCTCCACACCTCGACAACATTGCAGCAGTTCAGACCACGAAGAGCGATATTGCGTACAAGACGCTGCATCCGCAGTGGGATCAGCGCCTCTTACTGTACGACACGCTCCCAGTTGTGACGTCTTAACGAACCAACCCACGACCTCATTTAGGCCCGCGGTGGCCCCGACCTCGACGCTCTGCCTCACCGTCGTCGACTACGATTTTGGCTCGAGCCCCGACTTTTTGGGACAAGTGGTATTGTGCTTTTCAGTCAATTTGCCTATTTTGTTGAAATCGCCAACTAATCGAGCAAATGAGTATGATTGGCTACAAAGAAATGGAGGTTGCAATTTGATTGGCTAGAAAGATTGATTGATGCATAAGGAGTATGATTGGCTACAAAGAATGAAGGTTGCAATTTGATTGGCTAGAAAGATTGATTGTAGTATTGCAATCACAAAGATACCACTTCAACTTAGTTTTATATGAAATTTCGAAGGTCCGGCAATTGTTCGGTGGAAATTATGAGTACAACACACAATATTGTCCATTTACCCAAACTTTGGACTTTTGTGCTGATTCGCCATATCTATGGATCGATTGTTTGTCCTGGATTTTGTATGGAAAGGTCGTCCAGTGTCACACTATTTTCAGTCACACACTGATTCGATGTTGAATTGGTCGAAAAGTGGATTTGATTGACTACTTGACTCGTGTTCTGGGTTTTGATTGGTCGATTGATTGTCTGCCGATTTGGTTCTTCTGCTCATTCGATAGAGCACCCAAACACTCCAATATTCGAATCGATTTGACAATAATATAGTGATTCGTCGCTTTCAATGTCGAATAATCATCACGCTGGAGTTGTGATTGGTTGAACCATTTTGGTAAGAGCCAATCAAATGCGCTCAATAGGGGAGTAGCGTGATTCTTTCAATTCGACGGCGGGGACTACTACTATCGAATCAATCCACAATATGTATCAAATCACATTCATGTTTCGGTGAATGGTCCGTGTCATGTTCGTGATGTGTCAACGACGTAGATGGTGCCATTGCAATCTGTGACATCGGTCACGAAAATCAACCTGGGGCCGTTGATGTACACCCCCCGAAACCCCGACGGATCACGCATGAGCTTGGGCGACAAGGCCAAACCGGGCCAGGTACGTACATCCTACTCACGATATCATCGTCATACCCCTCTCTTTTGTGGTGCAGGGCTCGATCACGTTTGCACTCGAACGATGTGCGCATGTGGTGCTCGTAACGGATTTGGACGTGATGATGCCGCCACCGCCGCCGCCTTGTTCCGCTTCAAAGAAATGGGCGACTCTGTTCCAGGCAAGTAATAATCCTGCGACGTTTCACTCGATGTGTGTGACACTGTTGGCCGAATCCGTGGTGCTGTACACCCCCCACGACAAGGCGATGTGTAAACCCACGACCACGATCCCACTGGCGACGATATCGCAGATGCTGGATGATGGAGATACATGGACGTTGCAGGTCCAGGACGGAACTGTGTGGAAGTTTCGCGTCGGTTTGAGCGAGCGCCGACGGGACGACTGGCACGACCGATGGCTCAAGGCGCTATGCCGCACCACCAAGCGACCCGTGCTAGTGCAAACCAGCCCGAACCAATTTCAGATCAAGTTGCAACCGGTGCTCGTGGCATAAATAAGATGAAGAATGGAGCTACTATCGTTCGATTCATAATACTAGGTGAATAATACCTATAGTAGTAGGAATAGGAATATAGGATGTATATATATCGACCGCGGTGAGATACAGTATTGGAGCTGCGCCCCCTATAGATTCCGAGTCTATCGCCTTCGTGTAGAACGAACCGCTCGGCCAGCCTGTCTTGATAATTTAGGGTGCATCTGGTGATATTTCAAAAATATTAATATTCCGTTTTCTCGCAAAATGGGATGAACCAAACTATGCCATTTTCAAAATGGAGGTAAAAGGTCCATTTTGTAGTAAGATGGCGTTTTGGACCACTTCAACGAGTAAATCCCACGTGGAAGTATTTATTGGATTTGGGTTAAAACTTTCAAACATGTTTCAATTCATCTCAGATATGTTGAATTCGGCCCAATTTGGGTCTGAATATTGCATTTTTCCTGGTTACCAGTCGCACCCTTAGAATTTATACCCAAAGTAGTGTTTTGTACTACTAGTACGTAGTACTATTCAATATTTGGACTTTCGAGTGATTTCACCGAGTAGCGTTCATGATCATATTTCATCTTGTACAAATCTTTACTATAGTACAACATTTAGTATGTACGTATTATGCATTTCCCCCATGTTTGGACTTGAAAGGCATTTCGCCAAATAGAATTTGAATCCCCATATTCCAATTGATGATCTCATTGAAGCTTCTATAAACTATACTTGAAGTATTATACAAAGATTAGTATTTACAGTTATGCGGAGGGACTGGACCGGGGCTTTGGTTTTAACGGCTCTTCCAAATATAATAAGGGGCCCGTTTAAGGCAAATGGATACTAGCAAAGGACATTCATGTCTGACGCCATGCAGAGTTAGGACTTCTGCTTATAGGGATGGAATGACGGTGATCAAATAATTCACTTCGCCACAGTGGATGTGAATGTGCGGGTTCTTTTCCTTCCGGGCGCTCGGGGCCAACGGAAGGCCTGGTCACTATACTTTAGGTTTCATCCAACAACTTCATCCCAATGTCATCCACGCTTTGATTCAACGATTACTACGTAGTATATTGTATTAACCATAGTATCCAAGGTTGGTATAATATTAAATGCTGTCCCGTACTCTTGAGTACTCTGTAGGACAGTTATGGGTGTATTAATCGGCGCTCGTTAAGTGTAAACTGAGGGTGAGCTACTGTACGCACACCCGAGGAAGTAAGTTGTCTTCGTTGGGGAATGGATACTGTACTGTGCCGCGGATAACGTTACCGATAATTTTCACGATGTATTCCGGGGGTACGAATAACTGCTAAATTATACGAATGGTAGGACTTGGTAGGGTTTTGGTAGGAGGTGGTAGGACACAAAAACACCATATAAAGGACCGCAGTAAAAATCCTATTTTGGTCCCCAACTCGAATACATCTATGTACTTCTCCATTGAGAATATCGCTGTACCGTCTGATCTGTAGCGGGAGCAGAATACCGCGTCGAAAAGACTCGGTTTTCAGGTTGTAAAATCGTAATAGTTGATTCAAGCCTAGATACTGTATATATATTTCAAATTATATTTATAATTTAGATCCTTTTTTACTCAACTGGGATTTATATAAAAAATGTAATCAAAAATACATTGTTTAACGGTAATCAGAATAATTAGCTGCGAGTTTAGCTACTATTAATATACTACGTAGTATATATAGGAGCTTGTTGTGGCCCAGTTCGAAGCACCGATTTTCCGAGACTTGACCAATCAAATCATTCCGAGTCGCCGGAATATTTTTGCTTTTCCTAACGTTCCACACCGAATAAATAAATAATTCGACCAATAAGCGTTGAGTAAAAATATATTGTCCGGGGATAATCAGTACTTCGCACGCCTTTTTGACACTTTTGGTCAATCGATCCATTCAGTTTTTTATTCTGCAATTTACTGTTAAGAAAATAAGAATAAGATTACTACTTCGAAGTACTATTTAAAATTGTGGGAAACAATGATTACACCGTCCTACAAGAGGATGCCCTAAATGGGCTGAGTTGTGTCGGAGCAGAGTACTGGTTGGTGAGAACGACCTGGTTGAGATTGTCGTTGTCAAGGACGTCTCGGGCATGACGGGGTCGATGTAGTGGTGGTTGGTGGTGGCATCATGGTGCGCAGGCACACAAGGTATAATAAATATAGGGCTAACAGTAAGGGCTACGAGTACGTACAATACTGGTACTTGTTGCAGTAAGGACTACAATACTGGTACTGCTAGAGTTGAATCGACCGTCAAGGTATAGATGACGACGGTACCGTTAGGGGACTCATATCAAACACAAACCACTAATAGGGAGATTTCGTAGACGAGTATTTATCTTTATCCTTAAAATAACCTCTGAAGCTTTATAGAGTTGAGGAAAACTACTCCGGAACTTACATTATTAATAGTAACAGAATCCCTCGGTCCACTTTGGGGATTCGAATCCTCGACCGTGATTGGCCAGATCTGTTGAAATGGTGCACGCTGTTTTGTTGGCACTTCGAATGGAGCGTGGAGGATGGCCCACATGAAGTGGAGGTCAATCAAAGGCGCGGTGGGAGCGAACAACTTCCATCTCTATGCATAACGTTAGTAACGTTACAGAAAACTTAACGGGAAATATGTAATGATAGCCAGCTAAAATTGGACTACTGTACTTCGAAGTAAGTTAGTACCTTTTTTTTAATTGTACTGTATGTTGTGCTGGCAATACTGTAAATCTTAGTACTGGCAATAGCAAGTGTCTACCAGGTGAAGTAATAAGTCTAACGTTAACAGTTACTTCGAGTACTTCGAAGTACTGTAGCTTGAATTATTTCAATAACGTTACGGTATTTGGTGGAGTCGTCACAGAAGCGAAGCTGAGTTGCGAAATCTCAGCTTGCATGGTCACGAAGCAATGTTGTATAAATTCTCCTAAATCTGGTAATATATCCATTTTCGTACCTCTGAATCGTGAAGCTCTCCTTGTGTTGGGGAATTATTTGTTACACAATGCTGACAGCCCACAATGGCGAACTCGAGCACAAATGATCGCGCGTTAAGTGACTGAGATAAGTTGACGTAACGTTGTCTTTGGTTCAGATCTCGACGAGAAAACGCTTTACCGTGGTAACAATACAGTAGTATTCTAGTTGTAGAACAGCCGCCAGTGTTTTGGGCCGGTTGCTGGGTCACTCGAAGAAGTTCTCATTACCGGTACGTATTGGGACATGGCCCCATGTGGGCACGACTGTACGTTCTTGGCTCGCGGCGTTGTTCCATTGTCTAATTCGTTGGAAACATGAAAGGCTTGTTTTCTGTGCTGGTCCTCATAGCGACTACCGCGTCCGCCGAACTCGAAATCATCGGTGGCAACGAAGCCCCCGTGGGCCAATCCTTGTACGTGGCCAGCTTGCGCCGGTCGGCCGGTGGGGCCGGCGTCTGCGGCGGCACTTTGATCGCCCCCAACGTTATCCTGACCGCTGCCCATTGCACCGGCAAGTCCCCCCCCCTTACGCATGCATCAATTGGGTCGCATTTTCTCAGCGGAAGCAACGACGGCGAGCAAATCCGAATCGTCAAGGAGATCAAGCACCCTAAATTCAACCCAACCACGCTATCGTACGACTTTGCCGTGCTCATTCTGGAGCGGGATTCGACCTTTGGCAAGGTCAAGATTTCGTACGATGCAGTCCCTGCTGCTGCCACATCGACCATCGTGCGCGGATGGGGCTTCACGAACCAATTAGGGTCGCCTTCCCAAACCCTCCAGCAAGTGTCTGTCGACACTGTCTCGAACGAAGTGTGTGCTGCTTCGCTAAAGAAAAAAGTAGACGTGTCCATGCTTTGTGCCGGCGGCAAGGCGGGGAAAGATTCGTGCCAAGGCGACTCGGGGGGACCATTGACGACGGTAATCAACAACACCGAGAGCTTGGTGGGGGTGGTCAGCTGGGGCGTCGAATGCGGCGAAGTTGGAAAGCCAGGGGTGTACAGTCGCATTTCCCAAGCCCGCGACTTCATCGAGCCCTACACGAAGAGCTCGGCGACAGTCCCGAACCCCACCACGACCAAAAAAGCTACGCCCACAACCAAAACCCCCACCCCCAAACCTGCCCCCACGCCATCCCAAGGGCCCTGTGATAGCTGCGACGGATGCTGGTACCCGGCCTCGTCGCACTGTTATCCTGCAGAGTACGGTATTGAGTCGTGCGAAATGTTTGCTGATCTGGGCATGGTTTGGTGTGGCAAACAACCTTAGATACTGTAAACGACCTTATAAACTGAAAACGTGAAATTGAAGAGAGCGATATCTGACGTGCATGTATCAGTTTTGTCGAGATGTTGAAAGCAATTGGACGACCAGTGAGCATTACATATGAACACTGGGAGGGTACGTACTAACGTTATTAATAGTATCACATTGCTTTGTTCTTACATACTACTTCGAAGTAGTACTATTTTAATAATACAATATTGTCGATTTGATACAAATTTGGGGAGGGGGTGCAATCGAATCGCGCCGACCAAACCTTCAAACCGATCCACAATCGATCTGATTGGTTGAATTTCATTGAGAGGGTTTTGATTGGCTAATAATTTTGAGCTCATCTGAGGTAGCCAATCAAATCGATTTAAATTCCAACGAGAAACCACGCCACAACACGAAATTTCACTCGAAAGCACAATAACGTTATCCCCCTTTATTAGGAGATTTCCCAACGCTTCGTTTTCGGTTTACAGACACAACGAAAAAGTATCGACAGCTGTGAGATTTGAACTCACGAGGGTTTCCCCAATAGATTTCGAGTCTATCGCCTTAACCGCTCGGCCAAGCTGTCACATCTATGACATCTATGATTGCGATTTTAATATAGAGTATAAATATATTTGTGGACTTTGTTCACAACTAGTAGTACTAATTGCTACTAGTACTAATATATTAATAGTACTAATATTGATAGTACTACGTACTTACTAAGACCTATTGCTACCGATAGTACGGTAGTACTGACAGTGAAGTGTTCCTTGAGGATGATCTTTCAGAATAAATTACTCTTTTGAACAGTAAACAGATAAAAATTATCCTTGTTGAGAATATACTACCAGTACGTAGTAGTATATTTACAAATATTTAAAAACAATGTTTAAAAATAATACTTTTTCAATTCTGAATTGAGTTTTTTGGGTACTGATTTTTCTATAGTTACCTTTGTTTAACAGAATAGAGAATTTTCAGACGCCAACTTTTGAGATTGTTTTTGAGATACGAATCTCCAACTCAAAAGTGAAAAACGTCATTTTTGGTTGTGCGAAGTTGTGAAATTAGTTGATGGAAGTGACACCTTTCCAAGGAGCAATTGTGGGCACGGCAGTACGGATACCAAACGATTCGAATTTACCTCTGTTTGAATGACATACACGCCCATAATCAGTACTATTACTGTAGCTGCAAGGCATTACACTTATCTCAATGGAAGTGGCTGGGAGTCCATAGAAGGCTGATTGCTCCTGAAATGGATGGATGGTGCGCTAACGTCGACCAACATCCGGATGAATTTTTATCTTCCTCCGAGTTTTAGCTGACAGTGAGGGAGATTCAGCGCTTGACAATGTGAATCTCCAAACCGATTTGAGATAGGAACAATTTAGAGATTACTAGTATATTTCAAGGGTTTAATTAAATAAATTAAGGTGTATTTTGGGCATACCTCAACTGAAACTCTCTAAGTCATCAAGCAAGAATACTAGGGTAATAGTTGCAGTAGTACTAGTAGTAAATAATTTCTCCTTCGCGTATGTCACAAGTACTACGTACTTCTATTTCTCGACCCAAAAATTATAATACAGTACCTTCGACCAAAACACAATGAGGACATATCGGTACAAGAAACACTACTGTATATATTAGTATATAGTATGTATGCGATGGTGGTTCCACATGGAAAACAAGCCAGCGAGCCAGCCAGCTACACTGTAACATCACGACATTTTAACACGCCGGCTTGGTGGTAGTGGGCGCCGACGACGTGGTGGGGGCGGGGGTCGTGGTGGCCGTGCCGTTGAACACGTTCACTTCCTTGGCGAATTGCCACAATCCGTAGTAGATTTCGTCGCCTCGGATAGGGATCGCCGAGAACGGCACGACAAAGTCATCGCCGGTCATTTCCAGCGTCACCGTGGGCTTGTTGTACGTGCGGTAGTGGTAATCGTCAAAGCATCCATATGCAGGGTACAAAGCCGCAGACTTTTCCCACTTGTATTCCTTGGGATTGCCTGTGACGTTGTTAAGCGCGTCGCGGACGTTCGCGCCGAGCTTGGCGAACTTTTCGTCTTCGCCGCCGCCGATGGGGGCATACGTATCTCCGTACGGGACCAGCACCGACGCCGCGTTCGAGTGAATGTCCACGTAGCCAAACAGTTCATCCTTATGGGCCTTGACAAATGTGTCCACGGCTTTGGTTTCAGGCTCGCTGAACGGAAACGGGCCCGGGTACGTCTGGTCGGACGGCTTGGGCGGGTTCGGGTTGACGTACTTGCTGATAAAGTTACGGTTCAAGTCGACTTCGTTGGCGTTTTTGCGCTGGTACCGCTTCCCGGCCGTCCACGAGATGTCATACCCGTCCACGTTAAGCACCGGCACAAAGTACAAGTTGTACAAATCGAGCGCATAGTTTTTGCCGTTGGAGAGGTCGTCCAGAATGCGCGAGATCGTCCACACCGTGGACGCCCCCGTCGTCCATTCGCGGGCGTGGATCAGCGCTTCAAAGTACAGCGACTTGGGCTGGGCGCCAGCCTTGCTGATCACCTTGTACCCGTAGATGGGCTGCTTGCGCACCGACTCACCGATCTGGAACTTTGTGATCACACTCGGGTTTTGCTTGACCAGGACGTCCAAGAACTCGTTAATTTGACTCGATGTACGGAAACACCCGTGGAACTTGCTCGCTTGGTAGTTGCCAGGCTTGAGCACCGGAAGGTACCCGTCGTTGGACGTGTGGCACTTGCGGTTGTCGTCGCCGTCGTCTTGGATGGCTTGGAGCTGCTCGGGGGTGCGGATCTTGCCGTCGTTGATCTCTTCGTTGGTCAAGGTCAACGAGGCGGCGGCGGCGGTAGCCAGTACGGCGAAGAGCGCGACGAACGAGGTTTTCATGGGCACGAGTGTGGAAATTGTACAATGGAGTACTATACTTTAGGAGTTGGAACGACGGCAACCAGCAAGCAACGACGACCGTGGCTGGTCGGACCCATGTACATAGTCGCATTGGAAAATACACTTGGGAATTGTATACTGTGGATACATGAAGTGGGTACAATCCATCGTAACATTTTCGACCAGATGGGTTTGGATGACTCTGGTTCGATAAACCATATGGGTCTCAAACTACAAGTACTTGACGATATTTTTTGGTGCTTAAGGAAAGGATATGTACTTGCCATTTGTTATAGTATGTAGTTCTAACGTTATTACCGGTGCAGTTAGTATGAAGTGAACATACCCGTGTACATATATGGGTTGTGAAGGGTAAATTGCCAAGATAGAAGGATGTAACCTACATCTCCCCAAGAACCCAGAATCGAACAATCTTGTCGTACTACACTGTACTTTCAACTGGCACACTGTACAGTAGTACTACCGTACCTGGGTAATAACAGCTGGTCCAACATATATTACGTTGAAATTCGTTGGCAGGCCGTGTTCTGATAGGTGAAACCCTATTCGTTCGATAAGGTCACACAATCCCCCTGGTCGAAATGTTCGCGTACGTGGGATACAAGCGTCTGAACGCGTAGGGTTTTCGCCTGTTAACAAAGGTATGTATGAAGACGCACTGCACTCACTTGACAACATTCTTGTTAAAGACCCTGATTATCCAAAGCAGATTTCCAGTTAAACCCATTCATGGGCTGTAATGTCACATTTCCAACATGTCATGGGTAGGACTGGGAAGAGACCCACAAAAATACCAGAGGGTCTAGGGGGCTTTGCATGTTTTCAGTGTTGTACTATGTAAGCTTACAAGTGGAGCCATTGCACAAGATAGTTGTCGTTCTTGCTGGCTGCTTTCAATAGTTTTCTCAATATTATTGGGCGAGTCAAACAGGAATCCAGTGTAACGCTGCATCATTACATCTCATTATTGCAGGGCAGAATTGCAGATTTCATTTTCCTTCATAATCATTTTCCTTCAATCTGAAATTTCAAACCGTTATACTAACGTTACCAAAGTGAACCCCAACAGCAACTCTGTATTTACCTCCATGGTGGAGGATTTCATTCACACTGTCAATCTAACTGTCAATCTGACTTAGTACAGAAAGTGGTCGATGGAATGAAACATCACCAAATTGGCAGACAATCAATTAACCAATCAACACCCAGAACACGAATCAAATGGCCAATCAAATGCTCGCTTCATAGTCAACGTGCTTCAAACCTCAAATTCGTGGGTGACTCCAACTTATAGAATATGTTAAATCTACCGTTGGAGATGCTCTTAGAGTGCTCAAAGAGTGCTGCATCCACTGGGACAAACCAGATTTATAGTGAAGTTAACAAGTTGTAAGATTTTTTCCAATTTCCAAGTGGGAGCATCTATAGCGGTGTTTTTACTTCTATTTCAATTCGAAGTTACGGATACAGAATAGAAACTCTTACATTATCCGGAGGGTTTGTTTCTACGCCAAAATAGCAACGGTAAAAACGAAGTTTGACTTTACCTGTGCTTGTGTCACACACCTGATACCATACATTAATCAAATCCCGTGAGTGTATCACTTTTATAGGGTGACTGGCATATTTCTGTTGATGAAAGCTAAACT
This sequence comes from Aphanomyces astaci, assembly GCF_000520075.1. Lineage (NCBI taxonomy): Eukaryota > Oomycota > Saprolegniomycetes > Saprolegniales > Verrucalvaceae > Aphanomyces > Aphanomyces astaci. Next base: position 22,916 of record NW_009798400.1, read on the forward strand.
GTGAGCAAATAATTTAGCAATTTCAACGATATTCCATTGGTCCAAATTACTGCGGACATACTAGTATGCAAAATGCATTTGTTCCATATTAGTGTGGACACTTTACTTGATTATGATTGGCTAATCAGAAAAATACAATGCTATCATTGGCTCGAGTCGTTACAAAATCAAAATTTCTCGGCCACAACATGCAGAAGGAACACGCGCCACTGGCGCTTCGAGTTCACGGTGACGAACCCCGAGAAATGAAGCGCGGTTGGTGAGGTTCATGCATAGAGTACCAATGCGTCACTTAACGGTACTTTTCCAGGGGCGGCAGCTTCAAGCGGCTGTTATATCTTCCCTCCATTCCACGCAACACCACGGGTGGCCAAAAGTACCAAGGCCCCAGAATAATTAAATAAACCTCCATTATTTTGTATTTTTTTTCTGATACCCGATGACGAATCAAGTTTACAGCAAGAAATTGGTTATTTTGCGCGTTGCAGCCAATAGACAATACCTTCATATTTTTATTACCTTTCAGACATGGCAGTATTCATTAAATTTGGTCAGAAAATGAAGTTTTGGGGTCGCTGGGAAGGGAAAAGTCCGCAGTAATTTGGAACAGAGGAAGTACTAAGCTTTCGATTGGTACAAATTTCATTGAAATCCATCAAAATTGACAAATTTTGTGATGACGTAAACAATCAATTTAAGATACCTGACTCAATTTAAGATCTATGTTCAAGAACCAATCAAATGGCGCAAAAATATTTGAAGCAAACCTTTGCAACTAAATATCCTCTTCATCACTATCTGGAAAGGGAAGAATGCATACTTGAACGTTCCTTGCGAATTTGTAACCCATGAAAAGGATTAGATCACTCTATAATCGAACACCCTAAACACAAAATTTGTAAGCAAATGATCATACTTTGATTAAGATACAGCATGTGTCCTAAATTAATTGTTAAAATGGAACCAAATTTGCTTTGTTTTTCTCATGTAATACGGCTGCAAAACACAATATAACCGTATGTGGTTACAACATTATTTCATCCAAGTTTCGGAGGTTGAAAAAGTTGCTTGAGCATGGAGATTTGGAAATTCCCCCGAGCCACATTCCACAGATGCGTCTTAAATTTAGTTGAAACGAGAACGAATGCAGTAGTAGGTTAGAATATACCGTTAGTGTGACACTCGTCACCCCCCGAACTTTTCAGCCTAGATATAAACGAATATCCTGTGTAATCCCATCGAATACTACTCAATTGACCACGATATTGAAAATTAAATGCTCAGTCGGGGCTTCAAAAACCGGGTATTATATTAATTAAATGGTATTAGTATTAACACTCAGTCGAAACAATCCATATCGATCGACGGCTTTAGCGAATCAGCACTCAAACGAATGTTGGCTGAAACGACAACACGAGCGAGAGAGCCTCCCCCCTCGCGACGGACGACACTGTTAGACCTTGTCCCTTGAAACCGGATAACGTGTCCGACCATTGATGGGCCGAACGACCATTGATGGGCCAACTTATTTCATCCAATTAAAACGCCAATCAACTCTAATTGGACAAAAGGCAACCTCTCGACAAATTTAACATGCATGAATAAATGGAGGGAAAAATGGAACTTGTTTCATCAAGTTTTAAGGTATTACAGCAGTTAGGTGGATTTGAAGTGTTGATTGTTCATTGGATGAGATGCACAGGGTACTTTATACTTAATTTGACTATACTAAAAGTTCGTTCGATTCGAAGTTTTCCAATGGAAACAAATATAAGATGCCACAGTATATATAAGAAATAAAAGGATATAGAATTTAAACGAGAAGTCAACTTAATTACAATTCCACCAATTCGACCACGTCCTCACAAGGTGCACGCTCCATCCCGGAATGAGCCGCAATGTCAACATCCTGACCACCAAGTAGGCTTAGAAGCGTTCCGGCGCTGATCAAGGTGGCGCAGCAAGGTCGTGCGCGGTACATCGTGCAGTTTCGCGGCGGCAGCAATGCTGGAGCCATTGTCACTGGCTTCGATCGCGGCTTCCATAGCAGCCTTATCGTATTGCTTGCGTTTTGAGCTCATGATGTCAAATGCAAAAATGATGAGTGATATTATGAGCTTCAGATTTTCGCGCCATGGTGCTCGCGCCTCAGCTAGTGTTCGGATAATTGATTCTCTTTGAATTTATTTCTGTGTGCAATATTGGGTTACAAAAGTATTTCAGTACTACGTAGTATTATACGTATGGGCGCAGTTCCGTGACACTTTTTGGGACCCTTCGATGGAGGGGTTCCTTTACTCCAAATTGCTATTATAATAGTGTTTTTTTAAGAGGAGAATTAATGCAGTTCGTAGAACTTAAAATCATGTCGAAATTCGTATTAGTGTTGATGGAAAATGAATTAAAAGAGTGGAAATATCGATAGGCTGAAAACAGTTCCGAGCCACTTGATTTTATCCAGTTGTCTGTCAAAAATTGCATCTGATTGGCTGAAAATTTCAGAGTGATTGTTTTCTACCAATCATGCATCGTGGCACGGAACCAAGTTGTCACGGAACTACGCCCATACGTATAGAATAAGTTGAACTTGATTTTGATTGGCTGGTGCACCATGTCCATAAATTGGCGCGCATGACTATAAATTGACTCGTTACGTTATAACGTGTCCGACCATTGATGGGCCAACTTTTCTTCATTTTTAATCAAAATTATTTCGAGTGGGAATGATACATTTTCGGATAGGTAATGATTGAGTACTTTATGAATAACTCCAAGGATATCGACTTAAACAGTTTAGGAATGTACAGGATTTTTTTGAAGTCGAGCACTTTACACAGTCGACCATTGATGGGCCAACTTTTATACTTGAACTAAGTAAGAAGGATCCATGTGTCAGTTTTTTTTACATCCAGCAAGAAATAAAAATTAATAGAGGTTTATCAAGTCTGAAAAGGTATCACGTATTGGAGTCTCAGTTGGAAAATAACATTTCCAATGTTATTGGCACACGTGGAATAATATACACCTCATATTGTAACTCGTTTGCTTCCTGTACGATTTCACGATAGCCGACAGGCTTCCCATCGCGCTCCATGCCGACAATCCAAGTACCCAGATCTTCTTCGTACTGCCGCGGTAGGATAGGTGCTCGACCGAAAGATCTTGGTATTTGGATGACGCCAGGGTCAGCTTTTGCCAAATGCTTCGGAAGCGTCCGCGATGGAATGCCATAGCCTCGGCAGCAGTTGATGCCGTGTGTACTTTGCTTAACACATCGTGGACGGCCTTGTCCATGGTGACCTGCGTGTATGGCGTTCTTGGCGGCATTTCGTCGGTTCAAAATCTGAAAGAACCATTAATATGTAATATTTTCGATCAATCACACCCTCAGCTTTGTGGGGATATAAAATGATAAAAAAATAGATAAAATTTGCAACATATTTTCGATTTATCTTCGACAAAAAGGTGTCCATAAATTGCCTCGTTACGTTACACATTTTCATATTGGTTTTCACACAAGGTTAACAGACACTACAACAACCAATACGCTTTTTAGCATTGCGGCTTGGTGGTGGTGGGCGCGGGAGTCACCGATGGCTTGGTGGTGGTCGGGGTCGTCGTCGTGGGTGGCACGGCGGTGGTGGTTCCGCCGTTGAAGATCACCACTTGCTTGGCGTATTCAACCAATCCGTTGTAGATTTCTTTGCCCCGGGTGCGGATCGTGTTGACAGGCGCAACAAAGTCGTTGCCGACCACTTCGATCGTAATTGCGGGCTTGTTGTACGTGCGGAAGATATAGTCTGGAAAGACGCCGTAGCTCAGGTACAGCTTCCATGACGGCTGCTGGATGTACGACCCGACGGGAACCATCTTGGCAGACATGGCGTTGCCCAGCGCGGCAAACTTTTCATCGACGCCGCCGCCAATGGGCAGCTTGGTGTCACCAAACGCATACAGAATCAAACCAGCATACGAGTGAATGTCAACGTAGCCGTCGATTTCGTCCTTCTTGGACGCGATCCACTTGTCAATGCCGTTGGTTTCGGGCTCGCTGAACGGGAACGGACCCGGGTACACCTCGCTGGACTGGGACGGCGGGTTCGGGTTCGGGTACTTGGACGGCCAGTTGCGGTTCAAGTCGACTTCGTTGGCGTTCTTGCGCTGGTACCGCAAAGTACCCCACGTGAGTTGGTACCCGTCTCGGTTGACAATTGGCACAAAGTACAGGTTAAAATCGGCGGCGGGCGTCGGCTTGTTGGTGGCAATGTCATCCAGAAATGAACTCAGGGTGAACACAGCGGACGCGCCGGCAATCCACTCGCGAGCGTGCAGCTGAGCCTGAAAGTACAACGACTTGGGGCGGTTCCCCGTGCTCAGCTTGTACCCCCAGATCGTGCGGTTCTGGACGGTATGGGCAACGCCAAACTTGGTCAAGATCGTCGGGTTTTGCACAACCAACGCGTCTATGTACTCGTAGATTTGCGTGTCGGTGCGAAAACAGTTGTGGAACGCGCTGTCGGCGTACTTGCCCGGCTGGAGTACCGGGAGGTACCCGTCGTTTTGGGTGTGGCACCGGCGGTTGTCGTCGGCATCGCCAAAGATCACGTCTTCCTCTTCCCACGTGCGCTGGCGGTCGTCAGGGATACGACCAAGCGCTTGGACAGACGATACAACGCCCGCAACAATGGCCACCAACAATGCGAGTTTCATGGCTGGCTGCTAGATAGTACTAGTAAGTTACACTCCGATGCGTTTTCACAAATGGTACTTAGGTCGTACACTACAATTCATTGCAAGCAGGCAGTGTTGCCGGCACATGACATCGTTGGTTGTGGTGATGCCATCTGGTCTTTGTGTGGACCTTTTTGCTTGAAATGTCATACTAATCTGAATGACGGAATCGGTCAAAATAGTGACTCTGACATGATATATCGCAAGGTCGAACGGAAAGGATGTATGTGGCGGAAAAGGACGAGTTGTCGCCATGGAGGCGATCAAGAGATGGTGAAGGGGGCTAGAAGTGGTGTTGCCGTCGTGCATTGGGGGACTACTCGATCACTCAAATCCAAGGACGTACCTAGGTAGCGTCGAGTAGAATCCATTCGTACAAAATAGGATCGACTATAGCTATAAGAGTTATTATGACGATTTGCTCATTGTCAAGATCAGCATAACCCAACGCAGCCTGATACTTTGTTCCAAGCAACAAACAACCTCAATGATAAGTGAGTTAACATCTGAATCCAATTAGAGTATACTTTAAAGGAAATATAAAATTCTGCAAAATCGACCCTGACCTAGGGCCGAGGCGCAAACTCATAATGTTGAACAATTCCCTCATTAATAGTGTAAACAGTTCTACTGTTGTTTTGACCCGAAATACTATTTCAATGAGGAAACTGTCCTATCTGGATAAACTTTTTCGCCCCAGGGACCGTCCTACTCCCGATGAGCACATACGATGCTAATCCTCGGGGTTGACTACGTCGCCAGTGGTTAGCTATCGCTAACCACTGAGATGCACTTACCCCCTAGTAAGAGGTGATGTGGTTCGAGTATACAAAGTCCCATATAAACACCCATATTGCAGTGTTTCTGGAAAAGCAACAGTGGAGCTGTTTTCATGAGGGAATTGTACCAACATGTTATTTTCCAGGTTTAGCGATTTCAACGGTGGCTACACCAGGTTCTGACACAACCTTATGATCTGTACAGTTGTACTTCTTTAGTGTACAGTTGCGCGAACTGCATTTCATGACAAGGCACAGACGCCTTGAATCCAGTGGTACTATTAATAGTACAGTCATCCCCCGATTTTTGCAGCCTGGTATAAACGAATATTCTGTGTAATACCATCGAATATTCAATTTAACAGGATATTAAAAATTTAATACTTGGAGGCAGTAGGAATCAAATGCGGTGCAAGCACCAAGTCATACCACGATATCACGGGCACTGACCATTAGCCATGCGAATTCTTGCAAAGTGATTAACTCTGCATACACGACGACATGGCTGTCGAAACAAATTCGAGCACTGCATATCAAGCAGGACGTTGTTCAATGTTGGTACAGTAGTACTGAGAGTGTACTTGCTTTGAGTAATCTGACGACCACCTTTCACAAAATGTGTAAGGTTTTAGGATTTTAAAGGTTTTAGGATTTTAAGGGTTAGTTTGTGTTCATCAAATGTGACCAATCTCCTTATCTAGTGTTCAGGTATACTCCTCCAAGACTTCATACAACCCTTCAACATAAGTACCTCTATAAAGCTGTATTTGCTCGGGGCTGCAAAAATCGGGGGATGACTGTACAGTGCTTTGCCGAGAAACTCGGTATTCGCGGGCCATATCTTTGGGTAAAACATCGCTGAAGTACCATTGGTTGGAATGTTGGATTGAATCAATTTCATTGGATTTTCGATTGGACTAGAAATTCCAAATGCTAAAACGAATTCATAACTCTATTACTTCGAAGTACTATTAATATTAAAAGTATGGCGTACGTCATCTATAAAATTTTCTGACTTCTATTTCATATCCATTATTGAGTACTCAAATTTTCAGCAAATTGAGACGAAGAATCGACAGATCTCAATGCTATGAAGAAATTCTACATCTCAGATTCAAATTTGGTAAAGAATTGGTCCAGAAATAGATATTTTACTTAGCGGTATTTTACATGGGCGCTTGGATATTTGGCCATAGGGGTGGCCGGTGAGATGTATCTTGTTTTTTGTATGTGACTTTTACCCGTATGTAATATCCGGAGGCAGTTGATAACTTTAACCTCCGACTTCAGTGATAAAACGCATGCAATCGGTATTTAACGTATTTGGTTTTTGGGTTTAACTACATTAATTGTACGTTAAATAATAAAACCTCCACTCTTCGATTTGGTCACTTCGAAGTTTTTAGATGATGTGCACCATAATACGTATTAAGACCACCGGTACCAGCAGTTCTCAGATCCCAATAATTTTATTGGGCGATTTACTGGAATTCCAAAAAAAGCGTTCGCACCGGTACCAATAGCCAGTACAAAAGTTACTGGACTCCACTACTCCAACAAATATTCCAGTAAATTTGTTGGAATTTTTGTTGGAGTACTGGACTCCAGTAACTCAACTGACCAATCATATTCATCTACGACTCCATCGATTCGTGGCTTTGTTTCCCATTCCAAGCAAAACAAGCAATGAAGGAACGCTCCCGGAACTTCACCCCACATGAGCAGGTGCAGCTGTGTCACGCATGGCTGAGTGCCTCCCTCGATCTTATCGTCGGAAACGATCAAACTGCAAGTCATTTCTACACCCGAGTAGCTGCAGCCTACAACAGTAGTCCTGAATGCACACAGAGGTATAGTGCATGATAAGCTAATTTGCTATTGGTATATGAAGGCAAGGGTAACATTTGCAATACTATAGAACTGGTGAGGGTCTCTACATTCACATGAGAGATACAATCAACAAACAAGTTGTTGCATTCGCGTCGGCGCTCAAACTATCGACATCGATCGTTCGCTCTGGATATAACACCGAGCAGTACATGGCCGACGCGCATGAGTATTTCAAAGCCCAAAAATGGAACAAGAAGCAAACACCATTTAAATTGGTTCATTGCTGGGAGATCCTCAAGGACCAACCGAAGTGGCAGCGTGCATCCAATGTTGCTAGTGATGCACCTGGGGTGGCCGCGGTACCAGCGAGTGTTTTAACAACACCCAGTGCAATCGCACTTGCGCAGGAGAAGCGGCCAATTGGGGCACAACGGGCAAAACTTGCGCAACTGGGTAATATATATCTATATTATTATATTTGTATGATATTTATTTCTACGATATATATATATATCGAATTAGATGTTGTAAATACTGCCAAGATGCATGCGGATCTTGTTGCTGCAATGGTAGCCAAAAATGCAATCGCCCAACGCGCTTTAGATGCGAAATTGTTTACAGTTCCAATTCCGGATGACTCGGATGCGAAACTGTTTTTTTCGCTCAAACGTAAAGAGGCATTGATGCGAGCTCAAGCGGATGTGCGCCGCGCGGAAAACGCAATGATCGAATTGGGCAGCAAGCGCCCACGTCGTCTTGTACGTCAGTTACATGTCGCTATATGTTGTGACCAAATGGTGTTAGGACGCCGTGGAGAATGGGACATTGGTGGAGGAACACGTACAGTCGTCCTTGGTCTCTCCACAAATCCAGGTGCAAATTTATCATACATACTACACTA
>NW_009798400.1:54193-68490 GCF_000520075.1 Aphanomyces astaci
GCCCGACCGGGTGTGAAGTAAGTACGGAGCCGTCCAGAGGCTCAAGAGATAGAATTCGCTGTCCGTCGGACAGGGTCAGGGTGTTGTCCTTGAGGTTGATGATAGTCCCCAAGTAACGGAGCAAGTCGAGGCCGACGATACAGTCTGTCAGCGACGTAGACATGACACAAAAGGGAAATGATACATTGGCGCCAGCGAGGTGAAACGAGAATTTTGCGCGGCCCAAAATGTCGAGGTTCGAATTGTCTGCAGTGACAAAGCCCAGACGAGGTTGTTTGAGTGGGGGCTGGCCGAGACGATGCCAAAATGACGCACTGATGAAACTACTGGTTGCTCCAGTGTCAATGAGAACCGTTGCTTGTACTCGGTCGATGTACGCTTTGACGAAAGGGTTTGTCGCCGTCTGTGTCCGCGTGTCAGACACAGCGATGCGCGCGACAAGGCGAGGTGAAGATGTACAGTCGTTGAACAGGTCGTCACAATAGGTCGGGTCTAGTTTTGACGAGCGACGATGGTAGTTCCGGGTCCCCTGTAGATGAATGCGTTGTTGAGCCACACTGGACTGGGAGGACTTGTCCGATGGGTAGCCGAGTGGTAGTTCGTTCCAGGAAGCGATAGATGGTTTGGACGAGATTGTTGGACGTGAGATCGGAGTCGTCCAATTAGGCGACGTGCGTGCGTGTCAGAGGTGTTGAAGCCTTTGTCATCGTTGTCGAAGGTGAGTTATCAGGCACCGCGTATAGTCCAGGGCAAGGCGAGTCGTCAAACTCGTCGCCGGCCTCACATAGCACGTCGTAAGGATTAGGGTCGACCCATTGTATGTGAGCGACCGCCTCGGATGTTTTGAAGTCGCGATTCGCGCGTTTGGCCTCGCCACACTTATTGAGCGTGTCTGCGAACCAGGCATACCATTTGGCTTCGTCCTCGATGTCTGCCGGGGCCAGAAGTAGGTGGGCATCCGTCGGAAGGAGGTTGAGAGTTTTGAGTATCTCGTCCTGCGCCGGGTTCTTGCGACGTTCGTGGATGCAATCAGTTTGCATGCGGACGTCAGCTGTAGTAATCGGGTAAAGTCGATCCTCGATTTCCTTGGAATATTCCTCCTCGCGTATTTCAGGGTACGACGAAAGAAGGTCGTTGACTTCCACGTCCGAGAAGACTGGACGTGCAGGTTGGTCGTCCGCGCTGTTGCGAATCTGGTTGCGAGAGGTCGATGAAGCGACCGTCGAATCGAGTGATGGTGCTTGAATATGAGCCGTAGAATAGTCACAAACAGACTTGGCCAGACAAACGTGGTTCGTCGGCGTGGGTCTTGAGTGCGTAGGAGAAGAGTGTGACTCGAGCTTGGCCAGACGAACAGAGTCCGTCGGCGGGGGCCGTCGTCGTGAAACATGAGTGTGCGTAGAGAGATGCGGCATTCGAGTCGAGTCCAAGATTGATGGATGGAGAAAAGACGTGAGTCCTTCCTCCGTCGTAACAATTGGGATCGAACAAGAAAAGGAAGATGCATTGTTCTCAGGCACATAGGGAGCGTGCTGAGTGTGGCAAGCCGAGACGAAACCTGTTCCCGTAAGGTTCATCTCAGCGCCAAAGCCTCAGGCTTGATTTGCGGGCTTGGATGGGCACTTGGCAACGGTGTGTCCAGGCTGGCCGCAGAAGTGGCAGAGCTTGACATGTTCGCCTGAGTAATGTCCCGTCTGACCGCAAGAGTTGCAGCGCATAGTCCGTCGAGAGCATTCGTTGGCGCCATGTCCACGACGATCACAACGACCACAGACGTTTTGGCCGCTGACCGTCATTTCGTCGGGCTTGGACGAGATCACCACTGGGGTATGGCCAACACGAGTACGTCCGGCACCAGGCATTTGATTCTGTGTCGGTGTCAGGTTCGGTGGAAGGACCGCTTGCGCAGAAGGAGCAATGGTATTAGGAGCATATGGTTGTTGATACGGCTGTCCAAAAGACAAAGTCGTGGGCTGGACTGGAGCCGCTTGTTGATAGGTGAAGTCGTATGGTTGCGACGGCTGGATCGGGGCCGCATAATTGGGCTGAGTTTGACGACTCAAGGCGTCGACAAACCCTTGTTGGACTTGGTTCGAACGCTCGATCAAAGCGACGAACGCCTTTTGTTGTTGAGCATGGTTCGTCGTCATGATTTCGAGAAGTTGTCGCATCGCCGCTTGGTCTTCAAACTCGACATGAGATCCGCGGCGTGACAGACGAGGCGACGCCGGAGGAGTTGAACGTTCACTGGTAGTTGTACGAGACGATGCCGACGTAGAGGCCGAGGAGTTGGATCGAGGCTTGGCGTACGTCTGGGGCTTGGCAGTTGTTTCATCCAGACGAACTTCACGTGCGCGAAGGAGTTTCATGCAGTCGGCGATCGAGTTGAGTTCGCGGTCGGTGTGTTCGAGACATGACTCTGCACGGGCGTGTCGGACTCCGCGTTTGAACATGGCAACCCCTTTACTAGCTGGGAAGTCCACTTCGTCCAAGATCGTCTGGAGTCGAATTGCGTACGCCTTTACCGGTTCGTCCATGTAACGCTCAGACGCTTCGATCAGGTTGTCCACGTGGTCGCGAGGAGTACTGCTGCAGAACTGGTCCACAAAGCTGTCATGTATCTCAGACCAGACTTCACCGCCTTTCGTCTTGGAGTAGGCGATCCACCAGGCGTTCAGGGCAATGGGAGTCTTGTCGGCCGAGAGTTTCAGACCGAGAAGGGACTTGCGTTCGTCGTCAGTCAGACCACCGCGGTCAGCTTGTTCCACGAGTTGCTTCATGAAGTACTCACAGTGATCATGGGCGTCCGACGACGGGAGGGTAGTGTATTTCACAGCGCGACCGAATGCTTGGTTGCTCGAGGACGTGTCGATAGCCTCCTTGACTTCAGCCATTTCACTGGACATTTTGTTCAAGGGGGCAGTGAGCTCGGAAGGTAGCTGAGAAGGGTAGCCCGAGGATGGTTCGGGTGCTGGGATCGAAGCTTGGGCTAGACGGGACGAGAAGTCTAGACTGAGCTGATCAATGTGTGTTTCGAGAAGTAGCACGCGGTCTTGCAGAAGGGTCTTGTCGTGGACGAGAGACGAGACGCGTTTGTGTAAGAGTTGGTTTTCCTGGCGAAGCGCTTCCAGGCAGGGACGAGTGTCGTCTGAAAGAGCAGGTGGTGCAGGAAGTTGTTCGTGGAGGAGACGACCGAGAACTTGGACGTCATACGAGAGGCGTTCAACTTCGCGGGATACACGATCTTCGTACGAGTGAAGAGCTGTGTGCAGTCGAGCGGTGGCCGAGGCTTGACTTTGCACCGAAGAATGCAATTCAGAAATGGCCTGAGCATTGGCGGAGATTGCCGTTAAATCTGAAACTGCCAACGCAGAAGTTCGAAGGAGATTCACGGAAGCGTCCAATGCTTGAAGTTCAACTTGGATCGACGAAACGTCTTGAGTCAAAGTCTTGTTCCGTTCGGCCACTGTATCAACAGCGTTGCCGAGGTGGACAAGTTCGTCGGTAGCAGCTAACTGCCAGGCACGAGTAGACGAAAGGGCTTCGTCCACTCTGTGTGAAAGGTCCGTGGTCGCAGCTTGGTGTTCGAGAGACGAGTCTCGCAAGGTTTGGACTTGGGCTGAAACGTGGTCTGAAAAACTTTGGAGTGAGGTTCGCAGTTCTAGATTTGCAAGATCCGCACTGGATGGTGAACTTGCGACCAAATTCGACTCGATAGTAGCTTGCATGATCGAGTTGTCATCCATTTCAATTTCACCAAAGTCGTCGGGAATGGATCGGATGGGAGGTGGTCCGTCATGCGTCAAGATCGACGGCATCGTCAACGACGGCCTTTCATCAGTCGCGTCGATCTCCATAGGTTCATCGGGGCGAACAACAGTAGCCAGACCAAACGGTAGGTCCGGTTCGAATACCGTCAAGTGCTGATGACGTTCCACGATAGGTTGATGAATGGGCACCCTGTCGAGTAGCGGACTAGGCTCGACATGGTCCGTGATGGCCTCCACACCCATGGATTCGTCTGGACGCGCAGACACGACGTGGTCCATCAGTTGGAGGGAAGTTTCGTTCGATCTCGGATACACGTGAGCGACAGGGGCCAATCCAAATGGTAAGGCAGGATTGTAGACGGCAGTTTCGTGAACGATGTCGGAAGCAGGCAGGGCCAGACGAGTCGGAGACGAAGAGTCAAAGCGCGATCTCGTCTGGTCCAGTACTAAACTGGTTTCGTAGTTTTCGGGAGAAGCTCGTCTCGCCACAGTCAGCTGGACGGTGCGAGTCGTCACCACATGCGTAGATTCCATCAAACTGGTACACCATGGGCGTGGGTGGACACCTGAGCCAAGTGATGAATTGTTTCGGTCGCAGACTGCACGTCAGAGGACAGTAGCGATAACGTCCCAGGCGTAGGACTTGACGAGGAGTACGAGTCGTTCGAGTACAAGCGCGCAATCGGACGTGTAGAGGTGAGCGGGACAACATACGGTGTCAGCGTATCGTCGACGTTGCCCTCGGTGAACATGGACTCGCCTGACTTGTTTTCGTCGGAGCTAGCTTCAGCCATATCGTCTGTGTATACAAGCGCTTCAGACGAACTTCGGGGCTCCATGGATAGATCACTCTCGTCGTCGAGGAGAGAGGCCAGTTCACGACGAGCGGTGGTCGAGGTAGTATCGGCGGCCTCGTCCGAGTCTTCGGCCGCTTTGTTGCTTCGTTTCTCCTAGGCTCGTTGCTCGGGCGAGTTGGAGTGATGTTGGATTCGGTAGTTGATGTCTCGCTTCAACTGTTTCTGGACAGGGGTGCCTTGGGCAGGTTCAGGCTGACTTTTACACTCATCATCAGAGCTGCTGCTAAGGAGGACTTCGTCGTCAGCCACGCTCACGAGGTCAAGTCTCGTATCGGTCGGGGCTGGGACGACTGAGACGACATCCGTGTCGTCTGCAATTGCTTGGACGGGAGGTGGATCGAGAGGCTTTTGCTCACCCAGGTGTGCTGGATTTCTTGATTTGGCAGGAGAGTTACCCTGCTTCTCCACCATTTTTGTGACGGTCGTAGGGGTTAGACGCACAAAAGTTACGAAGGTCCGGAGGTTCGGACTTCAGGACCGGATACTCTCGGCTTGGCCAAGAAGAACACAGCAAGAAAGGAGTAGATCCAATGTTAGGCAAATGTAAAAGTGAACTATCTAAAAACTAGCTAAAGCTGACGACCTTTGGGGAAAGGTCGTGTAGAATAAAAGGCAAGACGGTCGAATTCGAAGATGGTCGGCCCGCTGAATAATATACCTTTGCGATGGCGATACCACGATGTGGTATAGTAGTACAAGCCCAAGCTCCGTCACAATCCATTCGACGATGTCCTCTTCGATGCCCGGGGGGAGGAGTTGTTTCGGCCCACGCTTTTGTCGTTCCACCGTCCCGGCCGTTTTCATCATTTTGATGTAGTGAAACAATGTCCTATTGGTCACAGGAGAGCAGCGCAGACTGCTGCTTTTGACTCGCCTGCCTCAACCCGTCGAATGGCTTCATGGATCTGCTCGTACGTGGCCACCATCGTTCAATGGATGGCCAGAGGTGATGAAATTTATTCGTCATGGTGTAAAACATTGCGTGGTTTTCATCACGGTATTAATACTACCTCGAATAATATCATGTCATCAAAAACCATGATGACCAAATGGGCGATCTAATTGGTAGATATTGAAGTGGTTCAGGAATTAGATGTGGTTCAGAAAATCGATGCACTACCTTTAGTATTTAGTTTGGAGCGACACTAAATTTTCTCGTTTTACGGTCGACACTTCGTATGTTAAAGCGTTAAGAGCATCAAGTCGTACATCCTCCATCTTTCTATATTTGTCACCCAAAGTGAATCAAAGTGAATTAAATTTTGTTTTGAGGTAAATGGTCAAAAGTTTGCCTCACGGAATTAATACCTCTCAATTCAAATATATATTGCAATTCAAATATATATTGTAAATGAAAGGTATGTTGAGAACATCACAGCCATCAAACAGCGCACCCAACGTGCCGCGTTGCCGCAAGCGTCAAACTAGTACCGGTAGACAGCCACACGAATGCACAAAATGAAAAATTGAGAGCAAGGAGCGGAATGCAAACAGGCAAATGAAAGCTCATTTGAGAGGAAGCATGATTCACTATTCTGCTGGTACAGTACAGTACATGAGAGGGCAATGGAGAGCATGGACCGCAATAGAGCACTACATCAACGGCATAAATCACCCTCTCTATATTGCAGCAGCGCTGTTTATGTGCTGTATCGATACTACTACATGTGTGCGTGTACTACTGCTAAATTTACATGTACGGCTTGTGTGATGATCGAGGGGATAAGATACTGGTAACGTTACTATCGGTTGTGTGATGGTAGGGAGGCGTGAAGATATGGCGCATAAGGTAGACTGAAGTCATCGTTGGAACTGCGTTATGCCGTCACCGCCGTCACGAAAGCAAGATGTCATGTTGTTCTCGTGAACACGGTGACGGCACAACACAACCTGAGGACAGAAACACAGACCAGGGATCATAGTCCAGGAGGCATCAGAACCTACTATAGGAATGAATCAATGATGAAGTTGCTTGTACTGTACCGCTGTTAACTGGTCGCGTGCAGAGCGGCCATGGCCCTCGGCACTTGCACGTCGCTGGTGGCACCAATGAAATAGCCAATGTGGTCTCCTAAATTCTATAACGTCTCGCCTCTATACATAACGCTACCTCTAATATCAGATAATTGTGTCCCGAAATGTCTAAATATATTATCGATATCTAGAAATTTGTATGACTCTCTCTCTTATCATCCACAACTTGAACTTCAGCACACAGGGAGAACCTCTCTAAATTTGTATAAATTTATACACGTGGGGGCTTCTCTTAACATACGAAGTACTACCTCTGTCCAAAAATAAGTGTTCGTATTTCACAAACCCAATTTCCAAGAAAGAATGTTCGTTTTTTATATTTGGATTTTTACAAACCACAAGTTACTCTCTTATTCAGACAATTGAACCAAGCCAAGCGCAGCGACAATGTCGTCATGAACCTCGGTGCCGTTGTATATGGTCAATGCCTCTATCTGTGTGCATATTACACCCATTTCCATACTCTCTTGAACCTCCTGGTCTAGTTTCTGCATGTGAGCAGCATAATCTACACGACTTAAGTATGCACAACCAACACTCCACGCGTTTCTTTCACAGGAAACCATTTCTGGTAGCCTCCCGCGAGCAAGCAACACGTCCTTTTTCATATGCGGGATTTTATAGTCATTCCCACCGGTGTCGAGAATAATCTCCTGGAGGCATCTCTGCAAGGTGAGAAAGTTCTTGGTGAGGGTTGTCGTGCTGACCGCCGCCCAGGCCGCGTCCGTCGCTGCCACAATCTCTTCAAGGCTGCTGGAATTCTTCTCAACTTGGAGCGTCTGAATGGCACGGAAGAAGCCAAGGTCCAGGACGTTCAAATCCGGTGAGTTTGGGGGTTGAAAAACCACCTCCATGTCCCACCCCATGGCCTTGCACGCGGCGACGATGGCGGTATCACTGGGTGGTACGTGTGGACGCGCGTTGTCCTGTTGAATCTTGACGCGCTTGGTCTCACCACTTGGCCACTTGGATCGGATTGCAGGGATGACGTTGTCGATAATCATGGCCTTGTAGGTGTCGCGAGTGACGTTGACAGTCTTCATGACAGGCGTTCCTGCATCACGGCGACAGCTGCGCCGTTGCGCCGGCACGATCTCGGTGAAGTGCCAGGTGCCGATCTTGCCGTCGAACCATTGCCCTTTCGCTTCGTCCCAGCGTGGGCGGGCGACCGCCGAAAGGAACATGACCTTGAGCAGGTGCCGCTTCGACTTGCACGATCGCTGCTTGATCTTCTCACCAGGCGCGCCGTAGACCTTCTTCTGGAGCCGTGTCATGAAAAACCACTTCTCGTCAACATGAACAGTGTCGTTCATGGGGTCGAAATACTTCGCGCCGTCGATGTCCGTCACGTGCTTGATGGCCCAGTTCAGCCGGCAGACCTTGTTCGATTCGGTGAGGGCGGGTTTGAGCACGCTGGAGTACTTCGCAATGACGCCACGCTTGAAGTAGACATGGAGGGTTGACTTGGGGATGTTGAGCGCGTGGGCAATGGAGCGAAAGCAGTAGCGTCGCGACTGCGGTATGGCTTGGATCCGCTCGGGTATGTCGGTGTACATTCGTTTGCGCCCGCTTTGACCCTTCTTCCGCTGTTGGACGGTGGCGCAGATCGTCTTGTTTCCAGACAGGTCCGCAGCCGCCCGCCGCCAGATGCGCCGCACAGTCGTCGGGGTGCAGCCGAACAGCTTGCCGATGTCGTCAGCAACGCCCTTGGGCAACTTGCCGCTCGAAGTGCACCGGGTCAAGAGGTGCTGGACGAGGTTGTTGCACTCGTCGTCCGTGAGATTCTTCTTGTGTTGGCCCTTGCGCATGTTGGGAAATGAATGGTCGAAGGGAGCTCAAGGGAGCTCGTTTTGAAAGCCAAACCCCCGCGCAGGTCTTGGCGGGAAGGTATAGCCGGATATCACTGTTTGCAACCGGTATTATCCGTTTTTATCCGGATATGTGGGGGTCGCTACTAAGAATTGCATAATCTAAGCACGGACAATCATGGGGTTTGTATGGTTTTTGTTTCTTGTGATTGGAGGTTTTGATTTAAGTTTAAGATGCTCATATTATGCTATTCGGATAGCCCACACTTTCCTTGTTCTTCGGATAGCTTTACTTTATCCTAATTCAGATTGGCTGGAGAAAAAACTGGACTTTTCGAAATACGAACACTTATTATTGGACAGAGGTAGTACACCCGTACTTCGTACGGGTACACCAAATTTCCCGGATAACATACATTTATCCGAAATACAACAAATGCTATCCGGGAAAACCGAAGTTTAATTTTAGTGCCAAATATACAGTCGCCGCGGTGGAGATGCTCTAAGCTATAACTGATTTAGTTTGGCCATGACCCGTATTTGACCCACACCCCTGCTGGTATTGAATTCTCGATTTGTTTACAGTATGATGCTACACTATACGTAACATGAATTAATTTGCGAGTTTTCGTAGGATTTCCGGGGTGGGGTACATTTAGAACCGTTAACGTTAGTACGTAGCGCACACACATTCACCGTGTTAGGATTAGACAACGCCAAGCACTCCAACGCAGGTTCCACATCCATTTCCTCATCGTTAGAAGATGGAAATTAACGTTATTAAGATGTACTACACCATTTTTCGTTTAAGTTCAGGTTATTTCTGGTATATTTCGTCCAACGCACAACTGATTCACGCCGTTCGCCAAGCATTCAATATATTTCGTCCGACCCAAATTGGTATATTTCACACATTGTTCAATATATTTCAAATGATGTTCCATCTTTTTGGATAACTCGACGCAGTAATCGACGGAATGAAGTTGCCAATGAAATTTTCGAAAAAAACTTTCGATCAATCAAATTACAGGCGTATCCGGTGCATCGCCAAGCTTCTCCTTTTCACAAAGAGTTCAACGTTGTATCGGACAGGAGTAATAGTGAGTATATTTAGTTCAAGAAAAATGATCGTGTGATTTATCGAATGAGATTTATACGGATAATGCACGGATAACTGCGAGACTTATTGGAGTCCCAGGGATACATCTCAATTTTCCCACCCATCAGATTTATTCCCGATTCACACACACTCGCCTACCGTAGCTGCTACCGGCAACAATTGAATCCCACATGACTATGTACCACATCACATACAATCTACACTATAAATCTAACTTGTTGATGCGCATGCCGCAGCTTCGACGCCGCAAATTATCTCACTCGTCTAAAAAGAGGGCACACCCTTGAGCTTATCAATTATCACAGCATGCGTATTCTCATATGATGAGCCTACTGTGACGTGGGCTCTGACAAAACAATCTACGTAGTACTCACTAATTCGTTTACCCTGCTGATACCGCCATCACCGCCGTCACAATCGGGGCGACTTGGTT
This sequence comes from Aphanomyces astaci, assembly GCF_000520075.1. NCBI lineage: Eukaryota > Oomycota > Saprolegniomycetes > Saprolegniales > Verrucalvaceae > Aphanomyces > Aphanomyces astaci. The sequence continues at coordinate 64,216 of NW_009798400.1, forward strand.
GTCGGCGTCGATCTGCGGCATGCGCATCGACATGATAGATTTCTCTGTAACCTTCGATTGAATGTGATGTGGTAGTCATCGTGTGGGATTCATTTGTTGTCGCACTCGTAGCAGCTACCAGTAGTCAAGGTTCGGCCCTCCTGTGTGTGTAAATCGGAATAAATCTGATGGGTGGGGAAATTTGAGATTTATCCCTGCGACTCCAATAAATCTCGCTGTTATCCGTACATTATCCGAATAAATCTCGTCCGATAAATCAGTTGCTCTAAGCGGCAAACCCAAGTCGCCTAGTCGCGAATCCTCTCCCGCCACGCCACCATTTTTTTCTGGCGTCGACGGTGTTTCCAGCGAGCCAAGTGGCGCATTGCTCGTTCGAGACAGCATTCAATCCCACTTCCAACAAAACGCTGGAGGAAGAACCATTCAAGGAAGTGGCCCCCCCTCTACGCGGTCGTGCAACCAGTCACCGTGCCGGACGACACCTCCACGGGGGGAACGACGCCGAAACCACATTTCCGAAACTTTCTACAATGGCATCGTGTCTGTTGTGCTTGAAGATTCGTACGCCTGTATAATTAGACCGTAAAATACCATTTTACAGTTTCTGTATACTCCGGAGTATTGATTTTCGTGCACCCAGCGGTAAAAGATCCGCATAACTATCATATCCGGAAATGAGCCCTGAGGCATAAGTTTGCTTTGGACGACGGTGATGACATGGAATTCGCTTGTGAGATCCTTGACCACCTTCCCGCCCTAAATAGTTAATACTACGTAGTAGTTGGCAGCCATTCCAACCTGCCCCTGGATAATCAGGCAAAATAAATGTATGCTCGAATTTGTAGGGACTGACTATTTCGCTCAATCCACTGAACGGGGAAGCGAAGCTCATCACAGCTTTAATTTGGACAAGATTCCTACAGGTATATGGACTCGCCATGGACGATGCGGTTGAGAATGACGACTGTTACTGTTAAGCAACGTGTTGAGGAAGCAAGGTAAATCATTCATTCACACCTGAAAACTTGTGTCACTGCTCAGCGAAGGTTGTGCTTTGGTTGGGCGTTTGATGGATCCATTTGCTCGAAGGAAAGTGATTGTTGGCTTTCCGTCAACTACATGACATCAATGATTGGACAAAATTATCATTTGCTAACGTGTTATTGGCTAATTCGTCAAAACTGTATTTTACAGTCGAAACTGTAAATCTGGCCGATTTGCAGACTCGCGGTAAAAGTTTACAGTTTCCACGGTTTTACCGTCTCCAGCCTGGTGGGGTTGTCAAAACTGTAATTTTTCAGGATAGAACTGTAAAATAGTGTTTACAGTCGCACCGGCGGGGATGCCCTAATCTAGATAAACTTAGGATTCGCCAGAGAGTGTAACCAGACGAAATTCTCTACTAGTACTACGTAGTATTACTCCGGAGTATTTGAAATGATGAGAGTAATTTAGGATAATGCCAGGTCATTGCATGCATGCCTCGTTCGAGAGCGGCACGGCCTACGGCCTACCTGCCGCTGCGCGACAAGAAAAAAAGATAGATCATTCGGTGAAGTGAGAGGCTTAGATCCGCGCTTGCGCTCAGGGCCAACGTTAAGTGTTGGAGTGTTGCTCACTACTTTAGGTTTCATTCAATCAAGTTTATCCAATTTCACATCGAAATGTCATCCACGCTATAATTCAACAATTATACTAGTATTATATTGTTATGTCCAAGGTTGATATGAATATTAACAGTAACATGCTGTCCATTGTATCCAAGGCTACTACACTATAATCATTGTCAGTGTTGTAGGAGCTTATACCAAAGTGCTGCTGGGTCAAACTATCTGTCGAATATGCTAGCAACCCTCGAGCTCCGAAAATCAACCGTGCTCATGCTCATCCATGGCGCACTGAACATTGAAAACAGAATCTTCACACAACCAAGTACTGTACCGTGGAGTGTGTGGTAAGTCATTAATCCAGTACGCGGCACATATACAAACAAACGAAGGATTTTGTCGGACCCTGTTTTAGTTGCCACACCAAGTCGCTTGAATCACAGTAAACGACACACATTGCGCTTCACTGAACCCGTTAGGAAAGCACACGCCCAACAACTTGGAATAGCATCCCTTGCATCCAGTGCAGTCTCCCCCGACGGGAGCTGACGGAGTCGGCATCACAGGGGCTTTGGTCGTCGGAGGCTTGGGGGCTTTGGTCGTCACGGGTTTAACTGACGTCACAGGAGTCACAGACGTCGTCACAGGAGTCACAGACGTCGTCCCAGGAGTGACAGCGGTGGTAGTCGGGGCCGAAGTGGAGCCACCGGCCAACGCGTCTTTGGGCACCAAGTTTTTGGCCGTGAGGTCCTGGATCACTTTGCTGATCTTAACGCCGCCGTTCTGGCACCCCCCGCAGTTGTGTAGAGCCACTACGGCGTTGTCCTTGGCACTCAAGACGGGCGACCCGGACGACCCGCCTTGTGTGTCGAGGGTGTACCCGACTTCATCCGCCACACACGACGGAATGCTGATGCTTTCGATGGTGCCGACGGCGCCCGAGTCGCCAATCATGGCAATGCGCTTGGGCTTTCCGCGCGGATGTTGGGCAATGTAAATGGGTTCCCCCAACACAGGGCCGGACGCGCGGGCTTGGAGGTATCCGTACGAGGCCAAGGACGCGCCGTTGGCTAGCTTGAGCTTGACCAGCGTGAAGTCGTTGGCCGGGTTCGTGTACACTAACTCGGACGACGTGGCCACCGTCACCCCCTTGCAGGTCCTCCCGGGGGCGGTCTCACAGGTCGTGCACTCGGCCCCAAATTCAAACTGGGTGTTGGACGCATCGTTAGCGTTGCCGATGCAGTGGTTGTTGGTGATCAAGTGGCCTTCCGACCCAAACAGCCAGCCCGTGCAAACGGACCCGCCGTTGATACGGAGCCGGGCCACGGCCTGCGCCTTTTGGTACTTGGGGGCGTCCGACGACTTCAAGCACACGGCCGACTGGGAGTCGTCCTTGCCGCAAATCGCTTTCACTTGGCCATCTAGGTCAGCTTTGGGGAACCCGTGGGCAAACTTGTCAATCAAAAACGCGTTCGGGGCGTCGTTTGCGAGCAACGAGTCGATCGAAGAAGAAGTAGTACGAGGAGGGGTGTACGTAATAGATGCACTGTCCCCGTCGATGAACTCGGCGTAAAAGTTGGTTTGCGTCACGTTCGTGTACTCGTGGAATTGCGAGCCGTCGGGGGAGCTGATGGTGAGCAATCCCCCCACAGGGATGTTGACCGAGGCAAAGTGGAGCGAAAGGTACGCTGCGTCGGGGCGGTTCAAATGGTACGAGAACGGAGTGTTCACATTGGAAGTCAGCAACACCAGCTCGTCGGCCCCGATCACGGGAGCAGATTGGCATTGGAAGGCCGACACGGCCGACGCTCCCAACGACAGAAAAGACACGAACGCGGATACGGCAACCATGAGAAGAATTGTAAAATGAAAAATGGTTTCATTGTCTGACTGACTTGATGCCGCCTTCGACGTTAGCCATAAATGATCAAGTCAGATCGCTTGACGCTTACGTAGAATATGTATTGGAGATTCGGTATGAATTTCCGGACCCCGATAACCGGGCACCAATCTCTCCCATTGGTCAATCCGAAATTACTTGTCGCTGATTGGCTGAAATCTGTTTTCGATTTTCTACCGAAAAGGGTAGAGACAATGAATTTTCAACAGCATTTCAATAATCTACAATTACAAAATCCAGAATCTACAACTTTAACGTATCCACATGTCGCATACCCTTGTAACCCGGAACCCCGAAACCCCTTGTGTTTACATATAATGCGTGCCCCTAAACCACTTGTGTTTTCATATAATGCCTGTTCCCGGGGTTGTGTTGCATCGCCAGTGCTTAGCTACGCCAACCACTATCCATGCACATAACCCCTAACGTTAGATGGAGTACGTAAGTGTGTGTAACAGGTTGACATACCAGTCAAACTGATCCTGATATTACATGACATACAAAGTTTAAGTATAGCGCTTGTAGTCATGGTCGCAGTTGTATATTCTTGCCGGAAGTGTAGATTCTTCAGAGAAGTTGTAGACTTTACAGTTATTGTGCTTTTCATCTAGTTTGCCCGTTGTTTAACTGCGTTAAACAACCAGATGTTTAAAATAATATAAGCCCGATTGAAGATAAAACAACGCTAAACACAAGTTCTGCATTTCAGCAGAATAAAACAACCCTTACTTTATTTCAGCTGCTAACTAATCGAGTTGCAGCACCAGG
>NW_009798401.1:0-28631 GCF_000520075.1 Aphanomyces astaci
CAAGACACTTCCTACATTCGAACTCTTGTAGTATCCGCAAATGCACTCGAAGGCAAGTTATTTCAAAGCACTTCGAACCAATGTGAAGACGATTGGAAACGTTGGATATGTGTTTGGTGATGGCAATACCTTGGTGGAGACGTTAAGAATATGCACACCTTGCGTAGATAAGAAATGGAAGAACGCGCGGACGTAGAGTCGAGCTAGCCCGGTGCTGAAATGCAGCCACAGAAGCCGAAGTCTATAACACTTCTCAATTTTCCACTGCAACCATGGACCACACGTTTCCACGAGACGATGTTGTGACCGAGTTGAGCTCCATGTACTCTAGTTATTCCCCTGTGTACCCCCCCGTGCCTTCCGTTCACGATTTCAATGGCTGCATGGAGTTCTCACCCGGTTCACCCGAATCCCCGCGCAAATCAGGTGCGATGTAACTTCAAGCAACACTCGAGGAAATCGAAGGCGAGCTCGAGGACATTTTCGACAACTTTTCGAAGATGCTTGAGGGTCGTGCGCTCGATGTCTCAGGCGGGTTTTTGCGTCACTACGAAGCGTGGTGTGTAGGTCTGTTCAACACGGCACACCTGCTGATCGCTTCAAGCAACATTGACTTGTACTTCCAGTGTTAGGATCGCTCTGTGGAAGTGATGGGGCGGCTCGTACGTGCGCAGGGGACCCATTTGGCAGCTCAATACCAATCGTACCGATAGTAGGTCTTGTAAGGAAACATGAAAATCACCCGTTTGGCTTCCACTTGTCTTTCGTTTCCGTGAATGGGCCGGTTTTTACTTCTTCGCAGGCGTATCGGCCGAGCAAACTTCAAATGCATTGGATACTCGTAGGGGTTTTTCATTCTGGCAGTCATTTTCCAATTGCGACTTTCATGCAGACTGGACGCGCCAAACACAAAATTCACATGTAAAGGCGATGATGATGACGATGAGACTCCATCTCCATCTACCACCCCTTCCAGTGGTCAAGGGTGCGGTCGATCAATAGTGCCTTCATCCCGAGATGGACGTGGTCGTGGTTGTGGCGCTCGAGCTGGTAGGGCTAGCTTGATGTACCCTTCCAACCATCTGCATGCTGCAGGCCATTCATCATCGGTATCCTCTGGTCCACCAATCAACATCCGTCGCACAAGTCCCACAACCACAACTGGCATGGACGGTTTGGGTTCTAACACCCCAAGAGCGTTGTTTCCATCGGCGGTGCCACCCACTCCGACAGCCGCGCCACACACCCCAAACCCGCCTATTCCTGCCAACCATGTCTTGCCGCAACTGTTGACATTCCTTCCCCATTCCGGGCCTATTAAGCTCTTCGAAAGTGGCATTGTTAAAATCATTGAAGGCGACCTTGATGCTTTGTCCGACCGCTGATGTGTCGGCGAAATACAAAGGTAAAACCCTATGATTCTATATTTCACTCTAAAATTATAAAATTGCACAAGTACTCATTTCAAGAGGTTTACTGAATTAGGAAACACAAATCGAAAGCGTGTTCTCACGGATAAAGAAATTGAGCATGCGGTCAAGTTGGTTCCGCTACACGCACGCCAGACCATGCGAACTTTGGCAGCGCAGTCCAGCGTCAAGAAGACGACCATCATCCGCCACATGCAACGAGCCAAGACGTTGATGAGCAAGACAAGCCACTCCAAGCCGTACCTGACCGACGCCAATGCACTTGGACGGGTGCAGCATGCTCTGTCCTTCATCAAGCCGACGTCAAAAGGAACCATTTTTGACAGCATGCACGCACATGTGCATGTTGACGAGATATGGTTCTTTTTGACAACTGTCAAGAAGCGTTATTATGCCTACGAAGACGAAGACCTGCCGACGCGCCAGTTGAAGTCCAAAAGATACATCACGAAAGTGATGTTTCTTGCCGCCGTTGCAAGACCAAGATACGACTACCACAACAAATGCATCTTTGACGGGAAGATCGGAGTGTGGCCGTTTGTCGAGAATGTGCTGGCCAAGCGAAACAGTCGTAATCGGCCAAAAGGTACTCCACTTTTGGTACCTCAAACGGTAACTGCCGAAGTTTACCTCAAGATGATCTCGAAATCGTCGTGCCGGCGATTCAGGCAAAAATGCCTCGACAAGATCAGAGTAAAATAATATATTTGCAGCAGGATAACGCAAGTCCACACAATAGTGTGACTACGCGAATGCTGCTTGACTCTGGTGTTTGCGGCATTGAAGCTGCAAATCAACCGCCGAATAGTCCCGATTTGAATGTCCTCGACTTTGGATATTTCAATTCAATTCAAAGTCTACAAAGCCAAAAGTGTACTAGAACCATAGATGAACTAATCGGATCAGTAGAGAGCTCATTTGATGAATTACCGTGTGACATTGTCGAAAACTTTCATCACTTTGCAAAAGGTAATGGAATCGACTCTTAAAACTTTGGGTAGAAATGATTACAAGCTTCCTCATATGAGGAAAGATGCTACCATCAAGGACTTTACATTGTTTAATGTCCGTTGCGATCGTGATGTCCATGAAAAACCTCTTGCTCACCTGAGCAGACTATGAATTCCCAAAGACGAGTAGTCATACGTAGTCATCGTAATATAATAAAAAGTTCATTAAATTTTGGTGATCAAATATGTGTTTTGATAGGTACATACAAACATTAAGATGTTTTTTCTTTCGCCCAATACTTTAATCAAGATAAAAAGTCGATGCATTTGATAGGACCAGAGTACAGTGAACCGGGGAGAAACTCGCCCGAGTTAGCAACCAAATTTGCATGCAAACTCAACGCGCAATAATAAAATTTACCCAACCCTAGGCACATTTGATTGGCTATAAATATTGTAACGTGACAAGCACAAAATGTCGCAATATTGCGACTGCCCACGCCAGCGTCATCGAATCGCATGAGCAATTGTCGCTTGGTGGCCAACGGGTAGGAGATTTGAGGACGTCGAGGTGGCATGACGATCGTGTGGACGTTTTTGAAGTGCGGACAGTTTTGAATTTCATGTTTGAATAGACTAATCGAAAGGCGTTAATTATCGATGCTACTTGATTGGTTTAAATAATCTTTGTATATGATTTTAACGTTACAAGACATATCCTTGCCAATAAAAATATAGTATCAGAACTTAGAGGTGGGCGTGTTTTTTAGGGGGGTCGAGTTTCTCCCCGGTACTCTGTAGTACTATTTTTCCGAGGCCTGGTGTTAATAATAACATTCTCATCTGTGACAAAGCGCGTAAACGACTTGATCAGTATGGCCTTCGCCGTGGTCGTGTTGGCAGACATAAGGTGTTGGATCCCCATGCAGAATGACTATGCCAAAGTGTTTGTCCTAGAACACAGTATTAAGGATGCGGGAAAATATGTGTTAATGCCAACGTTTGTATTGAACATATTCATATTTCGTGATCCACTCGGACAAAATCTGCCTAGCAATTATTTATACCTCGATTGGTTAAAATGATTCGAAAAACGATAAAACGCAAGTATAATTGGCTGTTAAATTTGTCCCCGGATCGCATTGGTTAAAATGCCGGATACAATGCACTAATAACGTTAATAGTAGGTCTGCTACTATTAATGTTATTAGTGCATTAGTTTTCATACAGTATGTATTCTACGATGCACTTCGTGAAGTAATGTACTTGAAATATACGTTTTCAAGGGTTTGGAGGAACAAAAAGGTCCACATTCCACAGGACCAAATAAATTCCCAAGGCCGTCAAGATGGGTGAAATCGCCGCAGCCAACGAAGGAATTCCGCCATTGGGACTGAAGGCACGCCTATTCCTGCTTATCATCGACCTTGTGTGCGCCATGGCCTTGTGGTATGCAGCGACCGGTCCATATCCAGTGTGGACTTGCCTTGTTTGTGCGTCGTCAGGGTGGGGACTTACAGTTGTCCTCTCGTACCAGTGGCCATGGGAGCGTTATTTCTAAAGCAGCGATACCGTAATGTAGATTGAAGGACATTTCATAGCACATCTCTCCCTGTGCGTGGGGTTCTTTCTTTGTTCGTAGCCTGCGCTACTGTCTACGTGTTTTCCGTCGTTGATCGCCTTGTCCACGTCGTTGGAATTGACATTGACAAATAGTCTGTGCCTGGTGCCCTCACGGGCACTCAACGGCCCCATGGACTTCTGCACAGTCAGCAACGACATGGTGCCCAACGACACTCATGAATTGCATGATCAAACACGGGCGAATACTGTCGTCGTGTCAAGGATTGGAGCACCGCGAATACAACGACACCATTCAAGCCATCGAAGCCTCGGGAGCGATGCTTAAAATCAAGTCAGTTCACAATGAGTTTTCTATAACCTTATAGGTGGACGAACATGTGTGGTACAGTAGTCAAAGAGAGGTAGGATATATGTAGTACTGCGAAGTATATATGACACTTGTGAAATTGAACCAAAGCTATATACACTTGACCTCATCTCTTAGTGGTGGCCCACGAAACTAATACGAAACGTTCAGAAAGGGCTACCGGTAGGTAAATTGATGCACATCGTTTTGCTCAATTCAACCAATCAGTGGTTGCATAGGGCAATAATGTGATGTTCTCGAGGCCAAGGTCGATCGATGTACCAACCAGTATACTAGTATATGAAACGTGGAGTTCTCCTTGCCAAATGAGTTCTTTAGTCGTTCAATGGATAAAGGTAATGTTGAGGGCAACTTGCGCAAGACGACTTGAAGGATTGAGCAAACCAGCTCACTCGGCGATTCGGCCGGAGTAACTGGCGCGGCACTGGTATCAGTGGGTGTTGGTTCATCGTTCAGGTCCGCAGTCTCTCACCGGTAGGCGACGACTGTATCATGGTGTTCATATTCGCATCCTTCGTCAATATCTTGAGCGATGAACGATCTCGTGATCATATAGAGCCGCCAACACTTCTCCAAACGCCGTTTGTCGTTCGTGGAATTGGTTCACATTGGCAAGAACACTCGTCAAGCATATCAGAGTCTCGGTAGTATGCTACCAATCAAAGTCCCCGTCATCCAAAGGAAATATGCCATTGGGGGATCGATACCGTCCAGCCGAGCTCGTGGCAGCTAAATCATGAACCTGTGCTGCATCCGCCGACGCCATCGCAACCACCGCCATTATTATTAGAAAACAAGAGATAAAAAGCTCCTTGAAATTCCCGAGCTCCGTTGCCTGTCATTGTCGATCTGCCAACGGAAAACGTAGCGACGATGGCAGCAGAAGTACAAGCAGCAAGATGCTACGTTCCATGATGACATTCTGGCCGACTTGCTATGCATGGAACATCCACCAACCATGCTCCAACTTCCGACAATTGAACCGCCTGTTATTATGACCTTAGTTCCGCATGTATGGAGAATGTCGGTTGCATTCACTTCTCGTTCGATTCCTGCGTTCGGGGGGGGTTGAATGGAACTGCCAACACGGAGGGTAGGTAGCCTTGGCGTGCTTCGTTCGCTGCCCCTGTCGGTGCTGGATTCCATCAGTGACGTTTGGAAATCGCTGCCGCCACGGGTTAACTTCATGTCCTTGCCGCGCTGTCGCAACTACCGTAATTAGTCGCGAATTCGTCAAGCACATCATGGTGTTCGTTCTTTGAGTCCACAATGTCAATAAGAAACGACTCCGGATATTTACCGGTGGGTGGCGTTTCCGAAGTTACGTCTCGCATGCCCATTGGGCAGCCGTTACAAGGTGAAACACTTGCCGACTACTCCTTGACTGCGAAGCAATGACAGTGGAAAAGGCGGCCATAGTTGCGCCTGTTCTAGACACGATGGCATCACCCAAGCCAAGGCGAAGCGCAGCAAAGAACCCCAACAACGTACGTGCAGCTTGCATGTGTCGTGAAAGCAGCATTGCATTACTTGTCATTGATAGTATCCCGCCAAAACACTGGGCATATTCACACTACAGAACCGGTTTCGACGAGTATGTATGCTGGTCATCGACAGTCAAGGCTTTGGCCTGCTCATTATGCTTACGGTCTTGATCAACACATTCGCCATGAGTTTTGCAAACTACAACGACCCCGCTGCAGGCACTTCAGATGCAGACACGGACGCGTACACCATTGATATGGTACGTACGACCTTTGGCCATGCACAGTGACATCATTTGGGTTCTCACTCCACGTGTCGAATTTGCCAGATTGAAAGTGCCACGCTGGTGGTGTTTATTGTTGAAGTATGCATGAGAGTCGTGGCGCAAGGCATCACCGGCCGCAATTCGTACTTTCAAGACAACTGGAACATCTTGGACTTTATCGTGATATTATCAGGGTATGGATTGTGATCGTCGTCGTAAAAGCCAACACATTGATCGTTCTGTAGTATTGTGATCTGGGGCTACCACGAAACGTCAAGCTTTTCGGGGATCCGATGTCTACGTATTTTGCGGCCCCTTCGTACGCTGCGGTCGTTCCCAGGTACTGTTTCAATACACTGTGCTATGTGACAACATGCCCACTAGGACTGCGCACTCTGGTCAACTCGCTCTTGTCAGCACTGCCAGCTCTCGCCAACGTGGCCATTCTGTTGTGCTTTTGCTACACTGTGTTTGCTATCCTTGGGATGGGCATATGGAGTGGCTTGTTGCACGGACGCTGCCGACTCACCGAGTTCCCCGTGCGGCTCAATTTCTCGGCTGCCGATGCCCCATGGAACCACGCGTACCCCGACGACAATTGGGTTCAAACGGTACTCACCAATCCGGAACGGTTCAAGTGCCACGACTCGTGGGACGTGGATAGTGTCTGGTCAAGTCCTCAGAGTTGCTTCTGGCCGCTTGACCCGACAGACACCGTCGGGCAGCTTTGCGGCGCGCGTTCGTGCCCAATTGGCACCACATGCGGCTCCAACTACGACCGCAAGGGCAACCCCCGGTTCCAGGACATCACTGTGAACGGCAAAGTGGTGTTTTCGATCACGACCGAGGCGGATTTCACGGCCAATTTGAACTTTGGCCTCACGTCGTTCGACGATGTCGGCAGCAGCCTCGTGATTGTGCTGCAAACGGTCACTGCGTCGGGGTGGATGGCACTGGCGGGCAATGTATGATGTGTACCGTGAAAACAATTCCATTCTTATTCGTTCATTAGACCCAAGACAGCTTTTCGTGGTTTGGGGCGGGGGTGTACTTCCACCTTGTCCTGTTCATTGGCATGTGCTTTCTCCTGCAGATCAACATGGCCATCATGGTGTCAGCTTTCGAAGTGACCAAAGTGACGACCGCCGCCGATATAACCCAGCCCCCCCTCGAGTACGCTATAGATTGTTATTATTGTTGCTTTTCATGGTTGGCATCCAGGGCCTCGTTTTCGACAAAGCGACGAATGATCTCGACACTCCCACTGGGCTTGCGGTACGATGTTTAACCTAGCCAATCCCTTATCAACCCATGGCATTTAGCATCAAGGCCACACAATTCCAAGCCGACCTGTGCAACTCGCCCGTGGGACAAGCGTACCACGCGTTCCGACGGCGGCTGCTCAAGATCCTCTCGACCAAGGGATTCCATCGCGTGAGCTTTTGCTTCACGCTGGTCAATATCGGCACGTTGGCCCTGCACCAGCACCCCATGCCGCCGGGGTTGAGTGGCGCGTACCTTGAAATCATTCAGTTTGTGTGCCTTGTGTACTTTGTCGCGGAGCTCGTCATGCAAATGTCTGCGCACGGCCCTCGCAAATTCCTTCAGTACGCAATTCTCCATTATACGAGGGTGATGCGTCTGTGATCGACGATCGTTTGTGTGCAGGTCGGGGCTGAACGTGTTTGACTTTGTGTCGATTGTGATTGGCGTCGTGGACATTGTGAGCAACCCGCCAGCGTTCATTGACGGCACCGTGGCCAACAGCAACCCGTTCATTGCATTGCGGGCGTTGCGTGCCGTGAAACTGGCGCAGTCGTGGCGGCCGCTGAAGCGACTCATGCTGGCCATTGGTCGCACCATGAGCGAGTTTCTCAACTTTTTGTTCTTTCTCGTGGTGTTTGTGTACATTTTCGCGCTGCTTGGCATGGAGGTACTTACTGTACTTGGTCCCAACTGGACGAGAATGTTGCCTTTACGATTGTTTGCCATGGTAGCTCTTTGCCAACAAGTTCTATTTTGACAGCGACAACAGGCCGATGGCCAACAACGGGACGCTGTCGCCGATCTTCCGGCACCGGTCGCATTTCGACACGATCGACGCGGCGCTGTTCACGGTGTTCCAAATTATCACGTACGACAACTGGCCGAGCGTCATGTACGACGGGTGGCTCGTCGTGGGGGTGGCCTCCCCCGTGTACTTCATCAGTATCATCGTGCTGGGAGTTTGGATTGTCATGAACATGTTCTCGGCCATCACGGTCAACTCGGTCATGGACGCGGTCGAGTCGGACCCGGCCACCGAGATGAAGCGGTCGTTGTCCAAAATGCGCTACTTGGAGCGCAGCGTGAGTCGCCTCGAGATCGGCGTCGCGTCCAAGAAGATACTCCCGGCCAAGCTCAAGGACGACTACGCCATGCGCACGCAGCACCCGATCCGGTTCGCGTGCCTCCAACTCACGAAAAGCAAGGCGTGGACGACGTTTGTCATCTTTGTGATCGCGACCGCGTCCATTCTCACGGCATTTGAAACCCCGTTGATGGACCTCCACGTGGGCATTGGCCAGCTCATGGACGACTTCAATCGCATGTTTGCCGTGCTGTTTTCGATCGAAATGGCCGTGGAGTTGACCGCGAACGGCCTCGTCAAGTACGTCAAGGACCCCTGGAAGGTACGACACAACCCATTGCGACAGGATTTCGACTAACGGGGTAGATTTTGGACGCCTTGATCACGGGGGTGTCGCTCATGTCGTGGACTGGGGGCCCCCAAGGCCAAGGCCCTGGGGGGTTAAACTTTGGCGTGATTCGGTCCTTCCGATGCCTTCGCGCGTTGCGACCGCTGCGCGTAATCAACCAGCTCCCGCAGCTCAAAGTCGTCGTGAACACGCTCTTCCGTTGCGTACCGGACATCGGCAAAGCGCTGCTGTTTCTGCTGTTCAGTTTGTTCATGTTTGGCATCGTCAGCGTCTTGTTCTACCAAGGCGGGCTCAGCTCGTGCTCTATCAGCCCGTACAAGTACCTTGAAAACCCCACCTATTCGCCGCTGCCGCCGTGGTTTCCGCCGACGTACGCTGGGAACTTCTCCATGGCCGACCTCGAGCAATGGGACGTGATGACCTTCCCCAAGCCTTGGAAGGACATGGCCGACGCCACCAGAGACGTGATGCAGACTGTGTGGACATCCTCGTGTCCGTTTTCGGCGGCGGAGGCGGCAGACGCGACCTTTCAGCCCACGTCCAAGCAAATGTGTTTGTGCTTTTCGCTCCAGTGGGAGCGCGTGGTGCCCCAGAGCTTTGATAACGTCATCGTTGCTATGTCGTCGTTGTACGAGCTCACGACCATGGAAGGGTGGGCGAACGTTGCGTTCGCCGCCGCCGACTGCACCGGCATCGACAGCCAGCCACTGCCCAACTATTCGCCCGTGATGCTCGTGTTTTGGGTCGCGTTTATGGTGTTCTGCGCATTCTTCATGACGAATCTGTTCCTGGGCATTCTCTGCGACAGCTTCATCCGGGAAAAGTACGGCGGGTTCCTCACCGACGACCAGATCAAGTGGGTCAACTTCCAGCGTAAACTCATCGCGATCGAGCCGCTCGAAAAGATCCCGCGGCCCACGGCACCGCTGCGCCAGTGGGCGTTCGACCTCGTGCACTGCGAGCCGTTCGACATTGGCATCACCGTGGCTATTCTGCTCAATATGGTGGCGCTGGCGATTTCGTACTTTGGCCAACACCCGACGATGGACCTCGCGCTCAACGCTATCAACTATGCGTTTTCGATGGTGTTTCTCTTCGAAGCGGCGCTCAAGCTGTTCGCCGTGGGCCCGCGGCAGTACTTTAGCCGCGGGTGGGACCGATTCGACTTTTTCATCCTCATGATCACGATCGTGTCGACGGTGCTGCCGTTTGTCGGGTCGGACAAACTCAACCTCGGCGGTGGCTCCATGGTTGTACGCGTATTTCGCGTCGGTCGCGCGCTGCGCCTGATCAACAAGGCCAAGTTGATGCGCAGTCTCTTTGACACGATCATCATCGCGCTGCCGGCCGTGGGGAACGTCACGGGCTTGCTCATGCTCATGTACTACATCTTCGCGGCGGTGGGGGTCCAGCTGTTTGCCAAAGTCGGGTACGGACCGAACCTGCTCAACCGCCACCAGAACTTTCGCACGTTTTGGCTCGCGCTGCAGACCCTCATCGGGTTCTCCACGGGAGAGAACTGGGACAACTTTATGTGGGAATTGTATTCCGTTACCCCAGAGTCCAATCCATCTTGCGTCGATCCTGCGTTCAACAGCTCCATGTGCGGGTTCAACGACGACCTCGAACTGTGCGAGCCACTGGATGGCTGTGGTGCGACGACGACTGCTGTCCACTCGGTTCAGTGTGCTGATTGTTTGCGAATAGGATCGTGGATGATATTGCCCTTTATGTACCTGTTTGAGCTCGTCGTGGGTTACATTGGGTTGAACCTCTTCTCAGGTTGAAAACCGATGAATGGCATGTTGATATTCAACGTTCTCTCAAACTGCCACGTCACAATAGGCATTTTGGTCGACGCGGTGGCCGACGCAGACACGGCCACGTCGGCGGTGGTGATGGATCTGCAAGATTTTGCCTTATTGTGGTCTAATTATGACCCGAATGCGTCGTGCCGCATCGAATTGGACCAGCTTACGCTCATTCTCAAGCAAATGCCACCCCCTTTGGGGTATAAAGGTCTTCCCGGATACTCGTTTCACCGTGTACGAAAAGAACTCGGTTCGTACATCCAATTCACAGTCGTCATCACTATGACGTTTCATCCAGTCACATATTTCCACCGGTAGGAACCACGGGACTGATGGTGTACGACGGCAACTTTGTGCATTTCCGCGAAGTGCCTCGGGCGCTGGCCCTTCGAACCGTCAGTCGGGTACGTACCATCGACCGTTGCTGGTTGTTCGAGATCGTTTTTGTCTTTTATAAATAGGGCAATCAACACACGTTTGCTGAGCTGAATTTGATGCTGGATGATTTGGGCATTACCAAGGATTTCCATCGGGCATGGAATCGGCGGTATCGCAAGGGCGCCGACACCCTCGTGCGGATGGAACCGACCGCCCCCATCCACTTGCATGTGGCGGGGCTCGTGATTGCAGGATGGCATCGCCGGCGCAAACGGTTCCAGTCTCGGCAAGAGTCGGTGCAGGCACTGGACGCAGTAGATCAAGTCAGGGAGGTTCTGCACGACATGTGCAACACCATTGCCACCGCTCCTACGACGACTACCTCGTACAAGGCGACGTAAACAAACAAACACAGGTAGATGGATGCTGGAGGCCGACGTAATCGATGCGTTAACACAGTTATTTGTCGTGGATCTTGCGCTTGTAAAAGACAATGTTGCCTGTGTCTTCGACGAATTTGCAGTTGGAGAACGACCGCCACAACGCAAACGGGATGGGGGTGGAGTCCTTCAGGTAGTAGTCGCCAAGGAGGGGCACGATCGCCTTGGTGGCTTCGGCGGCGTTGTAGAACGGCATCTTCGAAAAGATGTGGTGCGTCACGTGGGTGTCGGCGATGTGGTGGATAGCACTGTCGATCCACGACCCAAACGAGCGGTCCACGGTGCACAACGCTCCGCGCAACCAGTTCCATTCGTCGCCGCGGAAGTGCGGCACGTACGTGTCCGTGTGCTGGAGATACGTAATGAGCACCAAGTACGCGTTGCACACCATGTACGGCGCGAAGTAAAAGTTCCACACGTTGCCGATGCCGTACGTGTAGATGGCCGTCACGAGCAAGTACAGTGCGACCAAAAAGCAGAAGTCGCTCCACCAGATGCTCAATCGTTCCTTGGGCAAGATGAATGCCGCGTACGGGTTGAAGTGCGACTTAGCTTGACCTTCGTACTTGCTGGGGCCGGTCGCGTTGAAGAAGAGGTAGCCTGGCATCCAACCCACACCCAACATGAGGGTGATCTTGTACAAGTTGTACAGTGGCGAGTCTTCCAAGAGCGAATGGTCTGACGACGAAGCCACGGTCGAACGGGTGTTCGGGACAAACACTTCGTCGTTTTCGCAGCTGCCCGTGTTCGAGTGATGGCGGCGATGGGTGATTTTCCACGCATGGTACGGCACGAACAGGAGCGAGTGCAACACAATGCCCACGGTGTCGTTGACGTATTCCGAGTCCGAGAACGCTTGATGACCGCATTCATGCGCGACAACCCAAATGCCCGTGAAATACGTGCCCTGGACGAAGTAGTACACAAGCCACGCGAGCGCTTTGACCGGGTACGGCAATTCGGTCTTGTTGACATACAACGCCACGCCGAAGATCGCCGCGCAGATGGCCAAATTCTTGAAGAGGTGGTAAAAACTCTTCACGTAGCTGCGTTCAAAGCAATGCGCAGGAATCGCGGCACGAAGGTCCTTGAGAGTGATCGTCGGAGGTTCCAGCGGAAGCGGCTCCGGCGCGCCATCGATCTTGCGGTAGCCCGCCGCCTTGAGCGTGTCCAGCTTGGAAGGACGGCCTTGGCACATGGTCGACAGTTTCCAAATGGGGAACGTCCCCGCGCAATTCAGCGGATCCGATTGTACTGGATTGTACGAGTACATCTTAAATATACAAATAGAAGTTTAATCGTACGTACATAATACATTTACATGTACAATGTACTCCCACTCACGAACGTCATAATCAAACCGAATGACATCACGCGTTGAGAGGACCAATCCGATGCCGTCAACCCAAAACTACGTAATCTGATTGGTAGTTGATTATACCTTGCCTGCCTTGTCATCACTATCAAGTGACGCTATCCCGGTCCCCACGGCCTCTGACTCTGTCGCTGCCACGGATACCCCTGAGACGACGACGACTGTTGTGCCAGTCATCATGACTGCTGTGCCTGTGCCCTCACAGGTCTACGCTTGGGATCACCACCGAGGAAAGTGCTATAGACAAGCAGACCTGCAATGACCGGCCAATCAAACCAAGCGCTGATTTGATTGGCAGACGTTTCAGAAGCCGTTACAGACTATGTCAATTGGTATTTACGTTACACTCGGTGTAACGTTACTGGTACCGGTATACCAGTGGTTATTTTTCGCTCAGTACTAACAGTAAGCTAACTTTGTGTAGTAGTTCGTAGTCCTATGACTGGCGCCGTACAAATAGCACTTGTACGAAAGCTCGTATCAATGCCTACACTCCAGACTTACTACGTACTACTCGGAGTAATACTGTAGCGTTCAGGGCTTCCACCAAAAGTCCCCTAACAATGCAGCGAAATTGCCACTATGCGGTCAACGTTATATTCAGGGCACCATGAGAATGAGCACTTTGATAGTCTGGTCATTGTCTGGCAACCATTTTCACCTGTCCAAGTGCCGACGATAACGCTACAGTAGTAGACCAAGCGTTTCACAGTGTCAGTACGAATCGTATAGATAGTCAAAAATTTCTCCAAAACGTCAAATATCAATTCAGATTATTTGTAAAACTTAGCTGTCGTTTTGGTCCCAAATATAGATCGGCGCCAAGCTGAAAAGTCGCGCCCGTGCTGCTACGCCATGGGTTCCGTGCTGGGCAAGCTACGGCGACCACGACGGCTGCAGTCCGTCCCCCATACCCGTGTGGAGGCTGCAACCGTCACACCCGTGTCTATCCTCGGGCCTTCGAGCCACGAGCACGAGGGATCGATGATGGCCACGGGGGTTGACGTTGTAAAACCACTGCCACCTCGACAAGCCAAGACAGCAAAGCAAATTCTCAAGTCGGTCATCTCTGCGAGCACGCAAAACCTGCTCGCAGACGGCACGACAGCGGAAGACTTGCTCACGGTATACACGCAAATCCTCAACCCCCGTCTTGGGTCACCCACCGTATTCTTTACGTCTTAGGGCAACAAGACAAGTCAAGCGTTCTTGAACTACATTCGACACACAGAAGGGGGCATGAGTCGACAGAGCAGTGTGATTGAAAACGCGCTCGTGTTTTGGATGACTGTTCGAGGTGTGTTATGGTTGCCATTTTGGGAGCATATGGCAAGGAGGTTGTTAATGTGTTTGCAGATCTGGATTTTGTACCCGACGGCATGTTCCGATCGTTTGTGATTGCTGGCGCCTACGAAAGCTACATCCAACCCCATGCCAAGCGCGAGGTCCGTCCCCCTTGAGCCCTAGGCTCGTTGTCCCAGGATGGCTAAAAAACATGTAGGTTCCTGTCGTGAGCAATGTCGAACGCGCCCAGCTCAAGCTATACGTGGACGAAGTGGAAATGGACGAAGCCACGGCGCTGTTGCAGCAGATTTCATTAGACGTATGACAGTCCAAAGCATGTTCTCTTCTTTTCAGGTGAAATGCATCGATATGATGTACGGACTCGAATTAGGCGCTGGAACTGGTGCGCGAATCGTTTGCGGCGTTCTTAAAGGACCGCGGGCCGTACGGGTTTCGCGAGACACGGCTAAACAAAGGCACGTTGCCCAACTTTCCGTACGAAACACAGGGCGAACAGCGCGAGATTCTCGAAGATTTGCTCGAACACCCGAGCAGTTGTCGAGCATTTCGAGAGTACTTTCAGCGCATTGGCGGATGCCCCGAGTACATGTTTCTCGTCGATGTGTTGGATTACAAAGACACGGTCCAGGCGCTGCATCACGGTATTGTACTGAGTCATTTTTCTTCTCGATTATCACGGGATGTTGTGTCGAGTAGAAACCATGACGGCGGAAAAACACCAGCTGCATGTCGGGTACACGATGCGAAAGCTGCGCAAAATCTACAACAAATACCTCAAACACGGCTCCAAAGCCATGGTACGCCCCCCTACCATATAATTGGCGGTGGCTGCTAACGGTAGACTGTGTGGCTGATTGTTTGTTTAGATTCACATCCAAGAACGGCTGCGGGAAAGCATCCTTCTCGATATTGCCAAGAACCCGATCCCGTCCGTGGAAGTGTTTGACATCGCCATGAACAGCTGCTCCTACGTCGTCATCCTCGACCACCTCAACCTATTTTTACAGTCGCCCGAATACGAAGCCTCGAAATCTCGACGGGTAGAGCCCGAAATTCACGGTAACACTCTTATATATATATCATAAAGCGTCCGTCTATCAACGTATGGTTGGTTGATTTGGGTACAGGCGAGAAAGATTACTTTGTGCCAACGAACGGCCTGCCCACTTTGCCCGTGCCGTCGCTGCCAGTGATGGTGGCTGGCTCGGGCTCAAAGTACTTTCGCAGCTATCTGCGGGACCAAGGCGTCGAGTCGACCATGGACTTCTACCTTGAAATCGAGCAGTTCAAGCTCCTCCCACACAACAAGAAGGGGTACATCGCGGCCATTGCGGGCAAAGTACGTCGAACCATCCTCGTCCACGCACGCGAACGCTCATCGCATGTGTGTAGATCTTCAAAAAGTACATTTGCCGTGGCGCCAAGTTGGAGGTGTACCTGCCGTCACACATCCGCCGCAATATTCTCCAAGACATCGCCGACCCCCAAGACAGCACGTTCAACGAAGCATGCGAGTACGTACTGGGGCTATGGGAGCGCAAGTACCTCAAGCAGTTTCGAGCGACACCCTGGTTTAACGACATGCACCTGCACTTTTCCCGCGAGCAAAAATCGCTGGACGGGTCGGAACGACAGCGCGCGTGCGTGTCCTATCATTTCCGTGCCAAAGTGATATATATCGACATGTCTCATGTTTACTATGTGTTGTTACAGGCTGCTACCCCTGGAGCGAGACGAGCCCATCTCGCAGAACGCATTCCGCGACTTGCTTGCGCATGAAAACTCGGTGCAGATGACCCAATTCCACAAGTTTCTCGTCAAGGAGAGCTGCGCGTCGTACCTTCTCTTTTACAGCGAGATCGAAGAGTTCAAGCGGTTGCCCAAGTCGGACTACTTGACCAGGCAAGCCAAGAAGATCTTCTACCGATTCCTGCACGCGTCTGCCAAGGAAAGCGTGTGCCTGTCCACTGCAACCATCACAGAGTTCAATGTACACATGGAGAACCCGTCGCCGGCTATGTTCCGCACCGCGCAGGAGGAAGTGCTGCAGTTCCTGTGGAAGGTGCTGTACCCCAAGTTTATGAAGTCGCCGTTCTTCTGCGACTTGGCCACGATCAAAGAGATTGACAAGGCCAGCATCAAGGCCGACGGCCGGGCATCGAAAGGCGCGTCCATGCTGCGAAAGGGCACGGTGGTCCCGTCGATGATGTCCAAGCGCGGGTCGGCCGAGAACCTCCTCGCGCCGCAGGAAGTCACGATCACCGCCATCTTGGCCAACCAGGACACCCGGGCCATGCTGCTGGCATTCTGTGAGGAAATGTAAGGCGCCCTTTGGTTGTGTGATGTTGTTGAGGTTTGGTCTAGCTACTGTGCCGAGAGCTTGTACTTTTGGCTCGAATGCAACGAATACAAGAGCATCCCCCACGTCGATTACCTCCGTGTGCGGGCCCAAAAGATTTATCGCAAGTACATCACCGACTCGGCCAAGCTCCAGGTGAATCTCGTGCATGCGATCGTTCGAGATATTGAAAAGAGCCTCGCGGCGCCGTCGCGGACACTGTTCATCAAGGTATTCCATCATCATGCACGGGTCAGTCGTTTTCATACATCAACGTATTGCATGCAGGCCCAAGAAGCGATCGTGTTTATGATGGGCAAAGACACCCTTCCCAAGTTCAAAGCGTCCAAATTTGTACGTGAAACGAGACATTTCACATGTGTGACATTTTTTGGTGGTATAGTACGACCCGTGCGTGCGGATACTTGCCGACGCCGTAAAATGAAGGAAATTTTGTGGTTTTGTGGGAGCAAAAACGTACGTTAGGTTGATAGGAAGGTAGATAATGAGCATGAACATGTCGCGCCGGTGCGGGCGATGGTCACTGTGACAGCGTCAGGCGGGTTCGTGGTGGAAGTCGAAGGATGGCATGCTGTCAGCTACAGAGAGAACACCACATGTGAGTGAAGGCACCAGAGATGGGGACGACGGACCAGCACGTGATGCGACGTGTACCACTGAGTCATGGTCGACGGGAACGCGATCACGACGATGGCTCGGTAGACGGTCGCAATGCGCTTGAGCGCGAGACATACAGATCTTATATGGGCTACCTCTTGGACGAGATGAGCACAGTGGGGACGAGATATCACATGTACCATAGACGTCCGGCACGGGAGGACAGAGCGAGGTCGTATCGACGAAAAGGCACCGCGTCGTTGCCGACCATGTTTCGATCTGAAATTGTGTAAGACGCACACTCAATCAAGGAGCATGCTGCATTGATGAGTCCTACAGAAGCAAGGGTCGACGCGACGTGGGCAATGTCAGACACGAATGCAAGGTGAATGCGATTGAGAATGTGGGGACTGCGGCCATCCTGCATCGACGCCAAGTGCGTGGCAGTCGGAGCGAGGATTGGTGACAGGATGAGAACGCTTTCACCCATGGTAGCCAGATTCATCGCCAGTCTATGAAAGAGTCGCAAGGATGCATGGTGGTCTCCTGAGACCCCATATGCCGTCCCAAACTCCAGCTCCATCGTTGGGCCAATTCCGAGAATGCTGCTATAAATGTCATTGATTGGTTATAAATCCATATCGTTGCGTGATGATTGGCTTATGTTTTGGATTTGCTGAAAAAAATAGATGAAACATCTTAGCCAATCAGATTGTAGTAATTTTAGAATGACCAATGGGAATCTGTTCAGGTGGCATTTATCTGTTTACGACTCCATGTTCGTGATGGTTTCGACAATGGACGACCGACGTCGGCGGCGCTCGTGGTGGTAGCTGGCACTCTTCAAGAAGTTTTGGATGACATGACTCGCCACCTACGACATACGTCATCCCCAGTATCAATGCTATCATCACGCGCACGTACCACATGTTTGACTGGGGTCTTATGTCGTACAGAGAGCGCAACGACCTCGGCCTTTCTGTGCGTCCGTTTCCAAATCAGGTCGAATTCTTGGTCGATGCCTAGCCGCACGACTAAATCCGAGATCTCGCTGAAGCGTCGCTTGTCTCCCTAGTGCGTTTCCCATTTCCCATCCCCCATCAGCCAAAAAACTCGATCGCTTTTACCAAACAAAACGGACCTGACTCAGCGTCCGCTGCACTAGCGCGCGCGGAACGTCCTTGAAATGGACCCAAATTTTGTCGTACACGGGTATCTTGAGGTCGCCGATCGCCTTTAGAATGCGGCGGGGGGTAAACCCGGGTACGTACTTGAACCCGAACGGCGGCGGCAGTTGGCCCAGCAGCACGACCAGCTCCCGCATGCGAATAAAGCCGCTCGCGAAGCGGTCGAACTCGGCCCACTTGACTGCAAAAGCTTCCAGCGCGTCGGGTGTGATGGGGGACTTGCCGTCGTCGCCAATGGCGTCCACGATGATGGCTGCAAATTGCATCAGTTATCACATGAATTATAAGCGACGAGGAAGAACTCGCACCTGAAAACAGGTTGAGCCCAATGTACCCCACGACCAACGTGAACGAGTAAAAGTATGGCACTATCAGCCATGACGCTGCAAAACACAACGAGTAAGCACCGTGAAACTATACCTCCGAGTAACGTTACCGCAGCTATTGTTGGGGCAGCCGGCCGCATACGCCTCCCACATGAACGTGTCCCAGTTTTCGCCCGTAGAGAACCCAATGAGCATCTGGAACGCCGTCCAAAACGTCTGAAAGTTCTGGTGCGTGTTGAGCATCACGGGACCGTAGTTTAGCTTGGCAAACAGCTGGACCCCCAGCGCCGCAAATATGTAGTACAACAGCATGAGAAGCCCCATGACGTTGCCAACAGAGGGTAGCGACACGACGACCGTGTTGAAGAGCGACTTCATGAGCTTGGCCTTGTTGATCAAGCGAAGCGCCCGACCGACGCGAAACACACGGAAGGCCGTTGCACCTGCCGAAAACGAGCTGTTTTGAGGAAGCAGCTCGGACACAGTCGTGAGCACGACGATGGCAAAATCGAACCGATTCGACCCTTCGCGAAAGTACGGCCGGCCGTACGCGGCGAGCTTGAGCGTGGCTTCGGCCACAAACACGACGAGGCAGACGCGGCTCAGCAGTGCCAACGCGGTCGTCATCCACATCGGCTGGCTCGAGTACGTGACGGTCATCGCGGCCATGTTGAGCAAAATGCACGTAATGATCCCGTATTCAAACCGTTTGTGCCGCACGAGGCGAAAGCACCGGCGCCGCCACGGAGCGTTGGGCGGGTCGTAGTGCACTGTCATGGACAGGGACAGAACTTTTCGCTGGTCCTTGATCCAGCTGATCTGCTCGTCCGTGACCAGCACGCCGTACTTTTCCCGCATGAACGCGTCGCATAAAACAGCAATGAACATGTTGGTGACGAAGAACGCCCCCACAATCATAAACAAGATCCAGTACACCATGAACCACGGCTGGTGATTCGCAAGCGGCTGGCTGGCCGGCCCCGTGGCATCGATGCACGCGTTCGCGACGTCCGCCCACCCCTCAAACGTTGTGAGTTCGTAGAAAGCAGTCATGGACTCGACGATGTTGTCGAAGCGCTGGGGCACGAGCGGCAGCCACGACGTTTGAGGGCTAAAGCAAAGACAAATTTGCTTCGACGTGGGTACAAATTCCTGGGCTGCCAGCGACTCCTGCGTCATGTTGCAAGTGGCAGTGAGCAGTTGCTGCATGGTCGCATCCATAACGGTCCAACTGGTAGGAAACGTCATGATGTCTACCGATTCGAGCTCGGCCATCGAGTAGTTGCCCGCATAGTTAGCGGGAAACCAAGGCGGCGGCGGCGAATACGTCGGGTGGTTGAGGTACTGGTACGGACTGATGGAGCACGTGTTGAGCGCGCCTTTGAAAAAGAGAACGCCCGGCACGGCAAACAGCAGCAGCATGAAGAAGAAGAACACAAGGGACCTTCCGATGTCTGGAAGGCACTGGAAGAGCGTGTTCACGACGACTTTGAGCTGGGGCAGTTTGTTGATAACGCGCAACGGTCGAAGCGCACGCAGACTCCGCAGCGACCGGAGCCCACTCAGCGCCCCCCCCGCGTCATCCCCGATGCTCCACGCCAGCAGCGACACCCCCACGATGAAGAAGTCGAGGACGCGCCACGGATCCCGCAGGTACGTCCGGCGCCCGACCACGAACCCCAGTGCAACTATCGTGACCACCATTTCGAACGCAAAGATGACGGCAAACACGTTGTTGGCAACGTCGACGACCAGACCCAAGCCCCGCGTCGTGTCTTGGAGGGGCGAGTCGATCGCTGTGAGGACGCACGAGAGCCCGATGCACCCAAACATGACCTTGTTCCACATGGGGTGGTGGATGCCCCACACACACGCTCGTCGGACGGGGTTGGCACGCGAAAACAAGCACAAGCTGCGACTGGTGTAGAGCTTGCGCACCGTGGCGTGGACGCCCGTGCCGGTGGCAATGGGAGCCACGACGTTGCGTCGAACTAGAAGTAAGAGAGCATTGGTTTCCACAACGAGGAGGAAGTGACGAAGGTCGTACATCGGACCATGGCCATGACCATGCGCATCACACGCTTGAGGTGACTCACAGACACCCTACATACATAGCAACATGACATTCGAATAAGACCCGAATGGTGCCGTTGTACCCCTGGATTCGGTCAAACGAGTCGTCGGCGTCGTCGTCGACGCCTTCCATGACCGAGTCGACCATGATGGCGCAGAACATGCTCATAATCACCCACACCCCAAAGATGACAATGCTGACAAAATAGATGGGGGCGATGGCCCCAGAGCTGAGCCAGCCGTCGTACATGACAGCGGGCCAGTTGTCGTACGTGATGATTTGAAACACCGCCATAAACGCTTGGTGGATGGTGTCGAAGTTGGTGCGGTGGAGCATCGACGTTGGGTTCGTGTTGTTGAACGGGAGTGGGCGGTTGGCGCTGTCGAATTGGAACTTGGTCGCAAACAGCTACGTCAACGTACACACAGTTGTTCCATGTACATGTACAAGACGAATCCAGGAACGCACCTCCATGCCCAAAAGCGCATAAATGTAAATGAACATGATGAGGAAGAACAGAAAGTTGAGAATCTCGCCCATCGCGTCCATAATCGCCACGAGCAACCGGTTCAAACTCTTCCACGACCGAACCAACTTGAGCGCGCGAATGAGGCGGAACGTCGCGATGGGTGACGTGTTGCCTGGCGTGCCGTCCACGAACCGAGGCGGGTCGATAAAAAACTCGATGATCCCGGCCACAATCGTGAGCAAGTCGAACTGGTTGAACTTGTCGCTATACAGTGTACAGGTTTCATGAGCCGTCGACCAACAATCCGTACGTTTAGCAAGTCCAGCCACCACTGGAGGAGGATGTTTGATTACCCTAGGTACGATCGCACCCCGCCGGCGATGAGCTTGACCGTCATTTCGAGAATAAAATACACGAGGCACCCTGCGTTGACGACTTCGCTCCAGTCGTCAAAGGCGGGCTCGGACGGATAGTGGTCGGAGCACAGCAGCAGCACGTTCACCGTCGTGACGCAGGTCGCTACGGTCTGGAACCACTTGGACAGGGCGACTTTGAGCATGTTTTGGCGCACGGAGATGGCGATGCGACCGAGGGCAGACTTGGAATCGCCGCGGCGGAGCTTCTTGGCCTCTGTGAATTGCTGGGTCTTGAAAAAGTTGTCGATCGATTCTTTTCGAACCATCATCGTGGCTTGGTGGCGAAACGCGGGGGGGATGGCGCTAGGAGGCATGATATACACTTGTGAACGTGGGGATTTCTAAACTTGGGACAAGGTTACCTCAGACGAACCAGCTCCTGCATTTCCTTGGCCTTTTGGTACTCAAAGTACACGACGGCCATGTTGAGTTGCAGGAGAAAGCACATGCCGATGAACAGCGCCAGGTTGAAGTAGATGCCCCCGAGCACCGACGACAGACTGTCTTGGGTCTACACCACCATTGTCATTATAAATTCCTCGTGGAGTCGATAAAGTTGTACGTTTTGAGTGAGCACCATCCATCCCGACGCCGTGACCACTTGAAAGATGATGATCATGGCGCTGCCAACATCGTCAAAGCTCGTTAAACCAAAGTTGAGATTTGGAGTAAAATCGGGCTCGGTCATGATGGAAAACGCGGTCGTAGCATTGATCATGATGTCGAGGAACCGCGGCTGGCCGTTCACGTCGTAGTTGGACCCGCAAAACGTCCCCGGGCTGCAGTCTCGACTGCCGCAGTACAGCCCGACCGTGTCTGCCGGGTCGAGCGGCCAAAAGCAATTCTGTGGCGTCCACTCGGGCGAGTCGTTGGTCAAGTTCACGCACCGATACAACGCCGGGTTGGTCACCACCATGTTGATCCACGATTGATTGGGATACGAGTAATTCTGCGGTGGCGAAACAGCGTTGAAGTTGAGCTGCACGGGGAATTCGGTGAGGCGGCACCTGCCGTGGTACGTGCCTGACCACACGTCCATGCCCAAAATCGCAAACACGAGGTAGCTGAACCCGAGCAAGATGGTCACGTTGAACAGGGCTGGCAGACTGGACAGGACACTGTTCACGAGCACTTTGAGCCCTACATAGATCGTTGGATGGGACAGTGGGGGGCGACTGCTTTACATACCTGGAACCGAATGTAACGTGCGAAGGGGCCTCAGAATCCGAAGCATGCGCAATTGGGCGATGCCAACGACGGAGTCTCGGTCCAGGGACTCGAGCACTTTGGAGGCCAGCCCTGTGATCACGACGAGGGCGTCGAGCTTGTTCCAGTTATCCAACGTGTATGAAAACGGCCCTGTGATGCCCAGCGCGATGATTTTCACGAGAGCTTCCGCACTGAAAATGATGAGCGCGACGTCGTTGGCGTGTGCGATGATGATGTTGCCGCGTTTTGTGGGGTTGGGGCCATTCGCCCACGGATCGGAGTAATCAACGAGGCTTAAGATCAGCGTGTTGGCCAACACCATAAACACGATGAGCCGATCAAACCAAGGTGACTTGATTAGATCGATGCAAAACCTCCTCACGGGGTTGCGCAGTGTGATGCAGCCCAGCGACTTGGATTGCAGCTACAATAAGATCGTATTCTGTCGTCATCAAAGGGATATTGCTACGTACGTCGTTGTATTTGACGTGCCTTCGCGTCCCACCGAGCCTGGACTCCAACTTGGAGTTCATGGCTTTGGACTTG
This sequence comes from Aphanomyces astaci, assembly GCF_000520075.1. NCBI lineage: Eukaryota > Oomycota > Saprolegniomycetes > Saprolegniales > Verrucalvaceae > Aphanomyces > Aphanomyces astaci. Next base: position 23,273 of record NW_009798401.1, read on the forward strand.
GCGACCTTAGCCATCATCTCCTTCATGCTGTTGGATCGAGACAGAGTCGCCAGTTTGGGCGATGAAGCGTTCTTCGTGGCGGCAATTGTGGGCGACGATATCGTCGGCATGCTGGGTCGAACTTGGACCTTTGTTATTGACGGACCGCTCGCGTCGTCATGGCCCGTAGGTGCCATACCGGCCTTGCTTGGAGGTGTGAAACCAATGCCACCGTAACCGATAAAGTCGAAACGTTGCGAAAGTGCACGCTTTGACTGGCCAAAATAATTCCGCTCGTTTTGATTGGTTCAGTTCAATCTTAACTCGAAAGAATTTTGAATCATTAGTTTTGATTGGTCAAAATGATTCCGTGATTTTGATTGGCTCAATCACAAAAGAAATTCGCCCAGCATGGCGACGATGAGATTGCCAGCGGCAGCCATGCCGGTCGACCGGGACAAGCTCAAGTATGTGCAACTGCATTATGAGGGAAACGAAGTCATATGCACTGAAGATGAGATCACCCCCGACGAACGTGAGCTACTTCAGTACACGGCAACTCCCCCGCCTCGCTCCAAGGTGCTCCTCCATAGTTGCTGCGCGCCGTGTAGTGGTGCCATGATCGAAGAGATGAGATACCTCATGGACCTCGACGTGACAATCTTCTTTTACAATCCCAACATCCATCCGCGCAAGGAGTACGAGATTCGTAAGGACGAGAACATCAAGTATGCCCTCAAGCACGGCATTCCATTCGTCGACTGCGACTACGACTCGGACTCATGGTACAAGCGCATGACCGGATTCGAACTAGACCCCGAGCGAGGGATTCGATGTTCGGCATGCTTTGACATGCGCATGGAAGTCACGGCCGCGTACGCTGTGCAGCACAACTTTGCTTACTTCACGACCACGAACGCCACATCGCGATGGAAGGACGAGACGCAGGTCAACTTGGCAGGAGTGCGCGCCGCCAAACTGTACAGAGGTACGTCCTACTTACTATCGCGAACAGCAATGAATCATGCAAGTAGAAGCGGCACCAACGACTCCATTGCAGTTTTGGGTGTACAACTGGAAGACAGATGCCATGACGCGCCGCAAGTACCAGGTGTCCGTGGACGAAAAGTTCTACAAGCAAGAGTACTGTGGGTGTGCTTACTCGCTGCGGGACTCCAACATTTGGCGGGCGCAACAGGGCATCCCCAAGGTCAAGATTGGGGGGGACGTGGCGGGGCTCGGCACGCGGTACTTCGAAGATGTCGAGGCCGACGAAGCGGAGGAATCGCAGGAGGTGGTGGACGCATTCTTCACTGACGCGTCGCAGCACTTTGGAGACTCGAAGCGCGTTGCCAAGTACAAGGTGGCGTTTCAGTCCAAGCCACCAAATGTCGTGGACTTTCAAGGGAGACTCAAGTCCGCGAATGACGTGACCGTCAATAACTGGTAGATGCGGAATATGGAGTCCAGCTGTACCCTGGACACCGCCTTCACACTAGTACTACCAGCACTTGAATCCAATTTCATTGGCCTGTGCACTGTTTGCTGATCGATACGCACAATGTAAGTTAGTACACATAAAAGTCAAGGTGTGTTGAACTCGATCCACTTTAAGGTGGCCTAGCCAATCAATTCCTAGAAAGGCAGTTTTTAATCTATCCGCCCAATTAATATGCAAATGGAAATACAAAGACTAAGCTGAAAATGATGCGCTTTATATTGGACCAGTTGTTTTAATCTGTTTGTGGACATAGTGGTGTGAATGCTAACAGGAAGCATAACGTTATCGCATTCATAACCCCCCACTAGAAGTATTTTGGCTTCATATAGCATATTGTGCTTTTCACTCGTTTTGGCTATTCACACCATAAACCTAGGTGTTTGTTACAGCGACCCCAGTGTTTTAGATAATCCCGTGATTTAGGATCACGTTTCGTTACAGAATGTAGTTATAGGGAGGTCATTTATGCAACTCCCTCGCTTTTGCACATTTGAAAAGTGCAAATCGAAGTTATATCTGCTATTCTCGGGACCAAATTGCACAGTTCACTGGTCATCATGAACAACTTTTGATATTACAAATGACACACAGCGAGGACATGCGCCGGTGTTCTACCGTACAGTACAGCGATGTACGTATGGTGCCACATCGTAGAAAACCACGCCATCTTCTTGTTCCATCGCATAGTACATGCAGGTAGCGTGAACTACGCGATGGAATTAATAGCCAAGGTGTTTTGGTCACTTCAGGATCACATGTGATAATTATTGCTCAGAGTTATTTGGCATTTATAAAACCCCAGTGAATTAGCTAAAACACCAGGTATTTATTAACACAGTTACAACAGCAGTACCACTCTTTTAGCTACGTGAAACCCCGATGCCAAAACAAGTGCAAAGCACAATACTACCGGTAGTATTGTAGAATTATAACCCGATACTTACGAGTCGAGTTACATGCCTTCCACAGCAACGTCTCAGAAAAAGTGTTCTTAAATTGGACGTTTACCTGTCAACGAATAACTCAATTTAAACCAATGGGAGGACAGAGTCTTTTGAACGAGCCAATGCAATACATTGTTGGAGCGTTATTTTGACGAATCAACGCAAAGTGACAGGACAACACATACGACACATAGTATTAATTAGCTTTGTTCAAGGTACAGCAGCCTCCAAGCCAAGAGCGTCACGGACACTGGCAACATAATCCTGTTCGTCGACACCGCCTTCGACGATATCGACGCCGGACCGTGTAATGATTTCCTTGGTCTCGGCATCGAGAAATATGAGTGTGGGGATGAACTTGACACCAAATCTCTTGCCCAAGTCGGTTTTGGTTGAGCGGGGTTCGTACGGAAGGGCTGGAAACGTCATGTAGTCGCCCCAGTACTCGTCGAATTGTTCCTGGGTGCGGTCACACGACACAAACACGATCTCGATGTCGGTGTGGGCGTCGGCCAAGTCTTCGTACAGCCGCGACACGATCGGGGTAAACGACCGGCAAGGTGGACACCAGTACGCGGCAAAGTAGATTCCAATCACCTTATTGCCTGCGAGGGCCTCTTCAGTTGGTACCACGCCCTCGGTGGTTAATATCTCGGGGCCAAGCAGCTCCTCCAACGTTGGGATGCCTTTTGCGCTGGCGATGTCGGCTGTGGGGTCGTCGTCGGCCATGCTGCAATACTGACCAGAAGCTGGAAACGCAGTAAATTGAAAAATGAACATAACGACTCGAGCTCATCCAACATGTGACCGACGAGGGATCTTATCGCCGATTGGGTATGTATGTTGTATGTTGCACCCACTCAACACTGATTATTTTGAATTTTTACACTACTACAGTACTGGTACTACGTAGTACTTCGAAGTACTGTATGTGGTTTCGCTGACGTTTTTCGTGGCAACAACACGTCAAAGTGGGGATCAGGTCACAATTGGGGTGTGATCTGCTATGGAGCATGAAAGGCACGTGCTGGCGCCAGTGCATCGGTCCCCCAAGATCCAACGTCAGCACGAGCTCGTCACGTGGAGGCAATTCGACTTTCTGACGAAGCTTTACCAGCATGGACTGTTGTGCTCAGTTTGGGAGTTTAATCCTCATTTCTCGTTGACTGTGAAAGATCATAATGTTACCCATTCAAAATCGTGTAAGGTTATCTACTGTTACTTGGTGGTTCACGAAACAAATACGAAACGTAACAGTATCTAGTATATACTACTAGTACTACTAACCAAAGTGGTGGTGTGTTTGCACAAGTATGTATGTAAAGTTGAGGTGCACGTCATGAAAATGCAACATGAGTAGAACCTCGCATGCACTACAGCAAGACCAACTCAAAGACTGTATGTTGACAAGGTACTTGTTGGGGGCTGGACCTAATCGAAGCCTCAAATAAGCGGGGTGAATCGAGCCGAGCCACGAGTCAAATCGACGAAGTTGTCGTGTTGCCAACATGAAGTCAACCATCATCCAAGACAGTGGCTTGGACGATGCAAGTGGCAACATACTACCGGTAGTACACAAGCGAGAATTTGGTCGATTACATTGTGAATAACTGGACAAGATTTGATGTTAATTTTTACTTGGAAATATGTTGGTGCTAGCATGTATGTAATGTACACTACTTCGATGTATATGATTATGAGTGAGGGGGAGGCTGTTTTTCACTAGTCGTGTTTTGGGGTTTTGCTCGTGGATTTTCAGGTAGATTTAGACGTGGGGCTTCACTCGTGGTTAAATCGTGTGGTGGAGTTTTATTTAGTGGGCATTACTGGGTTGTTGCTTCATAGTCGAGCAGCCCAGTAAGTGTAATATCACTCCATCATAGCTAACGTAAAACAAGCAAACAAGCCGTGGGCCCTATATCTTCACGAAGGTATTGTAACCGTGTTAGAGTGTACTTTGTGAGCTGTAGTGCTGGTCATACCATACAGTTCGAATGCCTACGCGTCGATACGTATAAGGATGCCCAAGCAATTCTCGTTAATACTAAGTTCCACAGTTTAACCACAAGCAAAACAACAACACATGACATTTTCTGTGACCACCAGTAAAAAGTCAAATGGCCACACGTTTTTATCCTATTCCCCTGAGTGAGGCACGGCGAGTTCGACGAGTACGGTATGGCGAATGGAGGTGAGAGGAATGCGAGTTGCACTAAGCTTATGGTGGAGAGATGGAGGAGAGTCAGCCTTCCACAACGCCCCCAAGCTAACACCATCGTGGCTCCTGGTCCTACTAACGTTAACGCCATACTGTACCATTAACGCGTGTTGGGTAGCTGTTGGTATAAGGAACCATTTTTGCCTTAACGTTAGTCGTAGATGGGTACACCTTTCCCATGCATAAGCCACCAACCAGTACAGTAGTTCAGGCAATGTTGTATTCGTACGCTTGACGTTAGCCAGTCCTTGGACACTAAGAATGACGCACACCTCCAACTTGAGACGATATCGCCATGCATTTGTGACGCCCAAAGAACTTGAATTTGTGCGTTTCAAAATCCTTCAACTCACGCTGAGTATACTTTAATCCAGTGTTTCGTGAATGTTTCGTAAATCAGTGGTATTTTTCTATACTTGAAGCACCATACAAAATCCAGCATAAAGGAAAATCGATACTTCCGTTTTACGAAACAAAATGTTTCGTGACTGCATTGAAATTGTTTCGTATTTGTTTCGTAAACCGTGTATATCTAACGTTATCTTACTCTTGGAATTCCAAAATGGCTAATCTCAAATATTTGAAATTCAGTTTGGAAATACTACGTAGTACTGTACAATACAGCACATCACAATTAAAAAAAACACCTCGCCGCAAGCCCCACCATCCCCCCGCACTCGGACGTCTAACGTTCGACGTATGCGAAGTCCGCTAGCT